>NC_068409.1:10720808-10980808 GCF_023724105.1 Carassius gibelio
AGATTCAAACATTCAGTGATGCTCCAGAAGGAAACAAGATGCATTAAGAGCTGGGGGGTGAAAACTTTTGAACACGATGAAGATGGCCAAATCTGTCTTATTTTGTTGAAATAAAATTTTTTGCCAATTAGTTCTGCCCCTCGTAAGCAACAGAAGATACTTGTATGTTTCCCGGTACACAAATTAAGTACAATTTACCTTGATCTTCAAATTCCAAAAGTTTTCACCCCCCAGCTCTTAATGCATCTTGTTTCCTTCTGGAGCATCAGTGAATGTTTGAATCTTTTTAAATAGTTGTGTTTGAGTCCCTCAAATGTCCTCAGTGTGATAAGATGCATCTCAAAATCATAAAGTCACTGCTGGAAAGGGTTCAGATATGTAAAGATGCTGGAAAACTGAAGAATCTGCAGGACCTTAAAGATTTTTCTGAAGAACGCTGCTCAGTTTAACTGTTCAGAACAAACAAGGGACTCATGCACAACCATCACAAAACAGAAAGACAGTCGAGGATCATCAGGTAACAGAACACAGTACTAAGAACCAAGGGTTCCCAAACTTTTGAGGGGGTTATTTTAATAATTTCAGCAATTTTTTTGTCTTGCGGACTAAATGTTAATATCTTTTATGTACAATATCTTACTCAGGACAGTACTAAATAAAAAATAACATGCATTTAGTATGATCTCTCTTATTTTTTGAAAAATACTCATATTTTCACAGATTCTGCAAGGGGTGCCCAAACTTTCGAGCCCCACTGTATATAAACTTTGTTGTTGCTTAAAAAATAAAATAACTTTTAACTGAATGAAAATGTATAGTTGTCATTCCTATTTAGTTTAATTTGATTAAACCTGAAATCAAAATTGATAAAAAAAAAAAAAAACTATCTAGACATTTTTAAAAATGACAAAAACACACAAAAATTACACTTAAAAAAAAAAAAAAAAGAACAGAAAATCTAAAATTAAAAACTAAGCACTATAGAACTATAGCAAGATGGTCCCAGCATGAAAGACTCTCAGCAGCTGTCTTTACAAAAGCCTTGATGATTACTGTTCACACTGTGCAGTGCTGCTCGTGCTAGCTTTTTACTGCACACTCGGATCAAAAACACTAATGTTGCCGTATATATAAATCTTAAAATCTTAATGTCCTATAAAAATAAACTTTATTTTCAAAATATTTATATGACTTTTATTTATTCATTCATTCATTCATTCATTCATTCATTCATATTTTTTTTAAATCTGATTTTAAGGAGCATTATGAACCAGACAAGTGAGATTCATCTAAACGAACTTAAGCAGAATTTGAATTAATTGTAACTTTAGAATAAACTTTTTAACTTATATAACAGCAATTCAATTTATCCGCATTCATTATTTGAAAAAACAACAACAACAATCTCTTGCTTTATACAGGATGTTGAAAGTTTTTAACTTTGTTACCTTGTTGTTTGTTACATTTTCTCTCAGGCTGGTCATGAATTTCTAAAGTGAAAGATATTTTAATACTTCAGTCTGTTGTAACCCAGTAGATATATTTCTAATTACATTGCTTGAATTATTTCTTTAGTTCATTAGATGTGATAAATGAAAAAATTAGACGTCACATTTTAATGTAGATCTTGAAGCTTGTTGGGAGAAAAATCTGACTTTATTGAAGCTGAAATAGAGCTGAAAGCAGTGGTGTAATTTAACGAAGTCTTACTTCATTATGGTACTTAAGTAGTTTTTGGTAGTATCTGTACTTGAGTTTTTATATTTCAGCCAAATTTTACTTTTACTCCAATACAATTCCTAATTAAAATGTTAACTTTTTACCTTGATTCATAAAGTCGGAAAAACACAGACTGCAAGAAAGCAGATTTGACGAATCAGTTAATTACTCCTAAAAAACACACCTTTGTTTGTGTTACCAAATGTAATAATCATTTTAATAGAATAATAATAATAATCATTGTAATAATCATTCAGTTTAATAGAGTTAGCACTAAGTGACCCAGTTTCACAAATGGGGCTTAGCTGAAGCCAGGACTAGGCCTTCTTTAAATTAAGATATTTAAGCAACTTAAAAACAAAAAAGTTTTACTTGGAAGAAAACATTACAGGTGCATCTTGACCCAGAATAATGACACTGTGATATTTTAAGATATGACAGAGCAAGATATTTTAATTTGAGACCACTCTAACATGCATTTTAGTAGGACTAGCTTTAGCCTTGTCTGTGAATATATTGCCAGTTTTTGCTCAATTTTGCCAAAAGAAATAGCCCCAAACAAAGATCACAGCACTGTTTTGTGTTTCTGAGTGATGGTGTTTACTTATTGAATGCTTTTTGAACGAATCAGTTGAATAAATGATTCAGTGATTCACCAAATAAACACAGTTAAATGCTTTGTTCCTGAATGAATCAGTCATTTGAATGAATCGGTTGAATCTCAATGACTCACTCATTAATGGTCACTTGCTGTTACTGACTATTTTTTTCTTGTTTGATATTTTTTCAAATATTATTCAATGTATTTTACTCAAGTAATATTCTAAATGGTGACTTCAACTCCTACCAAAGTAATTTTCTGGTAATATATCTGAACTTTTACTTGAGTATGACTTTCAGGTACTTTACACACCACTGGCTGGAAGCTAATATTAAAATAAATGAATTCAGTTGCTGGTTTAATCTGAGCTAATAATACCACAGAGCATGAGAACATGAGCTCGGTTTGAAGAATAACGTCAGCTGTTTAATGCTTGCTGTAGCCTGAGGAAAGAGCCACTGTTACTGCATATCAGCCCGAGGAAAACCAGACAGCAAAAATAATTGGAAAAGCAATTCAATACAAATCCTCGCCTGTGAAAGACCATTACAATACTGCTTACCTCAGCAAATATAGACAACACATGCTTTTAAATTTACTGTTATTTTGTGTTTGCCTGAAATTCAATCTTGTTGTGCTTCAGGTGCATGTGTGTATGGAGAGAGTGCATTTAAAGGGAAACCCACTACTAGTTCAGGATATTTGTAATTTCCTTTGACATCCTCTCTGTCTTGAGCTGATTAAATATCCTTGGTGTGGTGTGGTGTGCAATGATATGAAACCAATGATGATAAAAAAAAGGACAGCATATTAGTGTACAAGGCATGCACTAAAGTGTTTTGAGGTGATATTGTGCAAAAATATGCAAAAGTAACTCCTCATGAATTGATAATCTGCCCAATTATCATGATTTGCTTAAAAATAATAAAACTTGTCGCTGTTTCTTTGCTGTTAGTATTCATTTCAGCCGACAACTAAAGCAAATTTTAAGTTTTTGAAAGATGCACAATTTTTTTCAACGATCCTGGGTTGCATTATTGTTGTTTCAGGATAAACTGTTATGTTTGCAATTACAAAACTTTGTAAATATGTATTTATATAGCTTTTTCCACATTTTATTGGTAGACAGAAGGCAGCTTCAGGACAATGTTTATATGCACTTGTTTTATATACTGTGAGAGCAATAAAATGGGTTTTTCAGATGAAGGGATGCAGTTTTTAAAGTATGAATTGCTCTAACATGCTGATCCACAGATGTTATTTCAACATTGCTTCAGGTTATTGGATTCATTATGCCAGCCAAAAATATTGTATTTACTAAGCTTTATTTTGATACATTTTTACTAAATGTGATATAAGAATGAAGAAAAAGACTAACCACAAGCATTAAAATTAACTTTTATATTTTCTCACAAGTCATACACATAAAGAAACATAAGGTCAAAAGAGGGAAAATTTTAATATATGGAAATAAGTGGAAACAAAATAATGTGAAAGATGTCAATGATGTACCACATACATACAATTCTAAGTTTAAAGATCTCTGTGGTTAAATAATGAAGACAAAATACAACTATATGTAAAATGAAGCCATGTTCAAAAGTGTTTAACTGAAGGCTGTATTTTCTATATTTGAGTAGATAGGATGCTGTTGTAGTGCCACAACACATGATAAAGTATTAATTGCTATGACATTTGATTGACATCTGTTCGCCCGAGCTTCCTTTTTAAGCCACAGAGAATGACAGAGAGGAAGACATGAGCCTGTCACTGAGATAAACACACACAGAGAGAGCGAGAGAGAAAGAAACTTGCTTTAAACCTGACTTTTGTTCTCGTTCACAAAGACAGTCATAGTCCAGAGGATGATGTCAATGCTCAGACATGGGTGAGCGGATTAAACCTCTTTTTTTTCTGTTTTACACAGCGGAACTTCGACGTCCTGTCTTTCACAGATGTAGAGTCTGCTTTATTTAAAATCTCTCTACTTTTAGCATGCGTTACAGAACTCATTTTACCTACCTGTTGCCTACCTATCAGTATGACCAAATGAAAGTGATTAATGGAGAATATTCTAACAGTTTTGTAGTGAACTGTACTGTGTAAAAAGTTTTTAAAACATTCGTGATGTGGACAAAATCAGTGATTTTGAGAAGATTGCTTTAGAATTAGTCTTAGACTAAAGGTCTGGAATCTATTTGATCTTTCATTGGCCAAGGCCTGCTCATGAGGCCATTTGACTGACATATCAAACAACCAAAATCACAGTTTGTGTTGTTCATCGTCATGTTTAAAGGCGTGGAAAGGTTGCCACAATAACAGACTCTTGGACATATTTTAAAGATTCTATGCTGCGAACTTGAAATATTTCACATACTTTTGAAAATCCAGTGTTTAGTTGATCCTGATATTCATTCGTTGTCACCATTGTAAACACGGGGTTTTGGTGCCATGGTATCTTTGTTTCAAGGCAGAACATTAAAGAAAGCAACACATGTCTCACGGAAATCCTGTAGAATTCAACCAATCCGATGACGACTTAAACACTCCTGAAGTGTTTCCACTTTTGTGTGCCATATGCATCAGATGGTCGTGACGTCTGAGGCTGAGACTACTTTAGAATTGACAAAATGTAAGAATGTTCAAAAGTAGCAACCCATTATTATCATTATTCAAAATTCTTTGCTAAAGGACATCAGTATAAATTGTAAAGTTAAATAATAATAAAAAATAGCAGAGACAGATTTAGAGACTAATAATTATTTTAAGTCTTTAATAAGACTTTTTCAACAAATATATTGTACTAATTTTGACACAGGCACTTTAGAAATTGTGTTTTAATATACTACCAGTCAAAAGGATTTTGATCAGTAAGATTTTAATGACTCTTCTGCTCACCAAACCTTCGTTAATTTGTTCCAAAACACAGCAAAAACAGTAATATTGTTAAATATTTTTAATTAAAATGTTATTTATTCCTGTGATTTCAAAGCTGAATTGTCAGCATCATTACTCCAATCTTCAGTGCCACATGATTATTCAAATATAATTCTAATATGCTAATTTGCTGCTTTAAACAAACAACAACAACAAAACCATTTATTATTATCATTAGATTTTTTTTTTCAGGTTTCTTTGATTAATAAAAAGTTTAGAATAATAGCATTCATCTGAAATAGAAATATCTAAGCTTTTGTTATAGTCCATGAGTAATGTTAAAACCTGCTAGCCTGCACCCCGACGCGGACGTCCTCAACGCCTCTCAACTCGCACGTGTCAGTGTTTACGAATAGATTAAATGAAACAGGACAAATTTTATCTTGTCAAACTATATATCATTATAAAGATCTAAGCCTCATGCATCGACGACAGATATCGAGCATCGCGTTAGTTCAGTCAGGCCACGTTAGTAATGCTTGCATCAGCTGACAGTCAGCTGTTCCTGACGTGAACCAATCCAGTCTTGACACCTATCACCTGCGGCCTATTTAAATTCCCATTCTTCAGTGTCTCTTCCATCGCATCGCTGCTTGCAGTCGTTCCTCTACTATAGCATTGCGTGATTGTACTGTGCTCCCATAGCATCTATTAACAAGTAGGAGTACAAATAAAGTATCATCTGGGAATGTACTCAGTTACTAATGTAACCTTGGTTCCCTCAGATACGGGAACGAGTACTGCATTGCTAGCCGTGCTATGCAGCTGCACGAATCAGTCATTGCTTCAGTCTAAATAAACTGTGAATCCTTTGGCAAATGTCCACTTATATAGCCAGATGGCTCCGCCCATTCTGGCAGGCTTTGTCGCCATAGGCTTGTGCAGCACCGCTTCTGACCCATTGGTTAGTTTTTAATGCCCTGCATGAACCAATGGCTATGCAATTTCAATGCATGATTGAAAAAAGTTCAGTTCAGGAGAAAATTATATTTTTTTTTTCCCATAGCGTCTTTCAGCAAGACACAGTACTCATTCCCATATATCAGGGAACCAATGTTACATTAGTAACAAGTACGTTTCACTTTATTCTCATTCGAACTTTTAAGCATTTGAGCCTGATTTTGTTTGAAATGACAGTTTGAAACCGCTCACCAAAGCAAACTTTTTGGGGAGTTCGTTTTGGCTCCCAAACATCTTTGAGCTATTGTACCATTAGTCTGTGGCAATTATGCAATAAGCGGTTGTGTTCTTGAACTCCAGCTTCTTGACATGCAATTTTTGTTCTGTTAATTTCACACTCAAGGGCAAAGGCCTGTTTCAATAAGGAAGTTTAACCAACTCTGAGTTGTCTTACTCTGAGATGGTAAACTCTGAGTTCTCGGATTCAGAACAGCTGAATCTATTTAGTTCAATAGACTCTTGAGTAGTTTGGCTTTAGCGCATGCACCACGAAAAAGCCATGATCAGTAGAGCTCCAAAATTGTGATTCACCATGGCAACAGAAACTAATAAAAAGTCTTCAGCATACTTTCGAGTCAATGCATAACTTTTATTCTTAATCCCTGTTATAATATAAAAGGTAAAAAGTGGCAGAAAAGGTAAATTATTTGAGTTATATTAATTTCTGTCATATCCTACAGGCAAAGAAAATGAAAAAAGCAGCTAAATGAAGTATAAGAAACATAATTTATTCAAGGCTAAGCTTTAAGCATAAAATGTTCATGAGTGTAGGCTTCATGACTTTACAAGCATTTGACGTATTAAATAAATATCATTCAGGGTCTATTTCAGTGTGCAGCAGCTTTTTCCACATAGTTTAGAGCTCTTTTCACATAATTAAATGTTCTCTAATCCAAACTGTTGCTTTTCTTAATTAGAGTAAATTAAATTAACATCTGACTTCTACTCAGTCAATGCCCCAGGCAGGAGAACAACATCTTAAAGTGACTAGCAAAATAAATACACTGTGTCGAATAATTGAACTGCTACAAATATATCTGCACCTATACAATTGCTCGCGGAGAGACTTTAAAGTTTCAGAGGAAGCATTTAATTCCAAGAAAGAAATTGAAATGAAGCTTGGTGTAGACGACCCAGAGTTATGCAAAAAGAAAACATATATTTCAAATAAATGTACTGCTGCTGCTGCTGTTGTCTTAATAAGCCAATTTAAAAGGTATACAATAAATTAGATGCCAAAAGAACATATAATAATAAACCTTAGTTTTTTTTAAATCATGACACCACATACAGCAAAAAAGGTTTAATAATTTATCCAGTTTAATAAAATAAATGAACAATAATAAAATAAAGTAACAAGTAGGTTTGTGTTATTGAGATGACTCAGATATTTTTGCCACATCATTCTAAATTTTCAGACTATGAGTCATTCAAACTTAAAGGACCGATTATGGAAAATGGTTCTTTTGTACTGCAAACATGACACTTGACTCTGAACTGCTGCTAATCATTATTATTTTGTATATAATATTCATACCATTGGTACCCAATGTGGAGGCGGGTTGGGGTGTAGAGGGTGTTTACCCTTAGCAGAGTCTGTAAATCTAATTCTTTGGCTTAATGGTTCTGATTTCGTTGTTGAAGTTCAAAAATGCACTCATACGGTCCATTGCAAAGATATATGGACACTCCAGCTCGCCCTAAGCCTGCCATCAAACCCTCCACTTCCCTGGACATCGGAATCATCTTTTCTGCCTTTCTGCTTTTCTGTCTCAGACTCCAAACCAGTTGTTAACCCAGAACCCATTCCTAAAAAACGGGCCAGAGAAAAACAGAGAAAGTCTAAGCATTCAGCAATTACTCAAGTTCCCAAGCTTGTCCTAGGATTGACTTCAGTTCCAGAATCTATTTCAGAGTCCTTTATGAGTCTGCTCCAGTCCCAGAGTTCAGAGTCCGATCCAGTTTCAGAGTTCTGAATCGAGTCTGTTCTAGTCCCGGAGTTTGAATAGGAACTCACTCTAATCCCCGAATCTTCCTGAGAGCCTACTCTCACTAATAAATTCCTAGTGAGATTCCTAAGTTTATCTTCAGTACAAGAATTTCATCCAGACCATGCACCCATCTCAGAACACAGCTCAAGATCAGTTCAAGCATCTGACCAGAGTGGAGAGATGGCTCTACTTCCTGACCAGAGTCAAGAGAAGGCTGTAGCCCCCAACCAGTGGCAAGAGAAGGCTTATGTTCCTGAGTTTAGCTCAGAGAGGGCTCCAGTCCCGAGTTAGGCCAAAAGAGAGCTTCTGTTCCAGAGTCTAGCCCAAATATGGCTCTAGTACCCAAGTCTAGCCTAGAGAGGGCTCCTTTTCCCAAGTTTAGCCCAGAGAGGGCTCCTGATCCAGTGTTCAGCCCAGAGAGGGCTCCTGTTCCTGAGTTTAGTCCAGAGAGTGCTTCTGTTCCTGAATTCACCCCAGAGAGGGCTTTTGTTCCCGAGTTTAGCCCAGAGAGTGCTTCTGTTCCTGAATTCACCCCAGAGAGGGCTCTTGTTCCTGAGTTTAGCCCAGAGAGGGCTCCTGTTCCCGAGTTTAGCCCAGAGAGTGCCCCTGTTCCCGAGTTTAGCCCAGAGAGTGCTTCTGTTCCTAAATTCACCCCAGAGAGGGCTCCTGTTCCAGTGTTCAGCCCAGAGAGGGCTCCTGTTCCCGAGTTTAGCCCAGAGAGGGCTCCTGTTCCTGAATTCACCCCAGAGAGGGCTCCTGTTCCCGAGTTTAGCCCAGAGCGGGCTCCTTATCCTGAATTCACCCCAGAGAGGGCTCTTGTTCCTGAATTCACCCCAGAGAGGGCTCCTGTTCCCGAGTTTAGCCAAGAGAGTGCTTCTGTTCCTGAATTCACCCCAGAGAGAGCTTCTGATCCCAAGTTTGGCACAGAGAAGACCAGTGCAAGTTCCAGCTCCTGACCAGAATCCAGTGCAGGCAAAAGTGGATGCCATTGTGTTAATGAGTTTTATAATCTTGCACCTGTTTTCACTTTCAATCCAGTGCTACTGTTTACTTAAGTTTAATGAATGATTTAGATAGAAATCCGTTCTACTCATGTTTAATGTTTCTCTCTTTTTTTTCATGAAGGAGGTCCAGTTTTGTTTAAAGCAACGTGTGTAGACTGTACGATGAGGACACCAGTTGACTCGTACGCTAAAACGCACGTTACTATAAATGAATAAAATGTCATTAGCATGCGCTAGTGGTAAACAAAAAGTGCCTGATAAATCACACTTTAACGGTTGTATTTTTTATATATGTTTTATGTGAAAAAAGTGGAAGCAGCGAAAGAGGAAGGGATAATAGCTTGAGGTAAGCATTTTTAGTTTTTAGCGCCATGTCACATTGTATTTTATTTTGCATTTTTATTGGTTCGTCAGTAAATGTTAATCGTATCAGTAAACACACTATGCTATGATCATGCTGTATCATAGGCTGATAGTCATTAGATAGCCACAATCACAGAAATCACCATGATTGTTTCACGATGCCAATCTTTTGTCTGGGAGAGCCGAAAGTCATGCAGTGTGTTTAGGGCTGAACATCTCCCAGCCTTACTGTACACCACATGTTCCTCTGACCCTTGGTTTGCATCTTACTTGTCTGCAGTGCCAACTTTAATTTCCCTCCGTGCAATAATTTTGTACTTTAATGAGCATTAATTTTCATTAGGCACCTGTTTGCATTTGACAAGAGACAATATGTTGTTCTCAGTCAATCAGTCAGTCTGCCAGATGGGTGAGTAGGAAGACAAGCATGATTTCTAGGCATTTTTTTCTAGTCTAATTTAGTTTTCTAAATAATATATGCTTGCAGTCAATGCTTTGTCAACTGCCTGTCTTCTGCAGCCAGAAAAATAACTCTTCTCCTTATATATATCTTAGTCTTGTTTTACTGTTTATATCAGCACCAAAGTGCCTCATTTATAAAAGACTGGCCAGGTTATGTAATAAAAAATTTGTGTTCATATTATGGAGGTGGAAAGGCCAACCCCTAAATATCAGTTATATAAAACAAGCCTTTTAGAAATCTTCTCCTCTTTTATTTACAACACTTCCCTAGTCTGCTGAAAATGTAACACTATAACAAAGACAAAAAAATGCATCTTCATTCAAAAAGTTAATTTTGTACACTGCAAGTTCGTAAAAAAAAAAGTAGACTTAGTAAATCGTTGTTGGTGTAATCTGTTGTAGTTACTTTTAAGTATCAATGCTATCAGGAATGTTGTGTGAGGGTGAGACAGCAACTTTCTGTTGGTCAACGTAGTGGATCCATAAAAAAGTTGAACCCATTGTGAAACCTGAATTGTGAAATTTTTCAACTTCAATCTAAATTTCTATATGGAATTTCTATGTAAGAAATTCCATATTTCTATGAAGCCGATTTCTGCCATGAAAGGGCAAGGCTTAGGTAAGTCATAATTATGAGATGAAAAGTCAAAATTATGACTTTAAATTTTGTAATTATGATATACTAAAAGCCAAGTCAAAATTTTTTATAGCTTTTCCACTTTTGAAAACTGTCAAGACTTGGTATATTTTGTGTAACAGCTCCTGACCATCTGTAACTGCCTCTATCTGATGCTTATGGGACTCATTTGTTCCCCTCAAACAAACACTGCTCATATAGCATGTGTCGGAAAGCGAGAGCACTAGCGCTGCAGCTTGACTCGCTCTGAGACTTTCAACCGGGGTGGTTTTTGAACGCGGCTGCTGTTTAGTCTGAAAATCAAAGCTGTCTGGTAGAAGAGAAGCACTCTGAGACCTGTCTGATCTTCACAAGCATGCACATGTCCACTTCAAAGCTGAAGGCAGGAAAAAGAGCACATGTTTGCACTGGCATAGCAGAGAGATACAAATGAATACAAGACTAAATCACTATTCATATAATTCTGCATGCAGTCCATATTCAACACAATATAAATTTCATGGCATAAAATCAACTAATTGATAGTTTAATAAGACCCATACATGACACACTGAATGAATACACATATCCATACGTAAGCTTATGTTGCACTACTACTTCATGTCAGGACCTACTAAAAAAAATAACAAAAACAAAAAACTCTTAATTAGGTGATTTAAAATAAGCTGATGATCCTGACGAGTATTCAGAAGCCACAATAGGAATATAGTTTGAACGTAGCTTAATATATTTGAACATTGTCACACTCCAGTATGCGAGAGAGAGACTCCGCCCCACTCATTGAAAGGATGCACCACAGGGCTGGAAGAGTTGATTGCCTATTGAAGAGATTCATGTAAAGCATTTACAAGAGCAAGTGAGGGCTTTTCTTTCTCTTAGAGTGGCAGAAAGGGAGGGAAAGAGAATGAGTGAGAAGCACTGAACATAGCGTCTATTTAAAAGACGACTGCCCTTGACCTGTTTCTGATATTCTTTTATGTGTCTGGGCTGAGAAAATTGCCCACTTTTCACTCTCCAAATCTCCAGGAGTTGTCTATTTTTTATCTTGTTTCAAATTATGATAAGTTATGGGATACATTATGACATAATTATGAGATGACATACATGATTTTTAAGTATGAGACACTAAGTAAACATGATTCTATAGATAGTATTTGCCTCTCTACCTCAAAATTCTGTATACCATAGTTACATTTAAAACATGAAATATAATTTTGACTTCCTCTCATAATTGACTTTTTGCCATAATTTAGCCTTTTTATCTCATAATAGACTTGTTTCATAATTTTGTTTTTTATCTCATGATCATGACTTAGTATATCATAATTTTGACTTCTGATGTCATAATTACATCATATAAAGTCTTATTAGTATGAACATTTCAGGTAGATTTTGTTATCTAATTTTTTACTCATTTAAAAGTTTTAAGTTAAAGGCACGTTCATACCAATAATAACTAATTGATAGCACAAAATCAGTATACTATACTATATTAATTGATAGCACTACACATGCTGTAACACTGTACATGATGTACTTAATTTATAAATACTGATAGACTACTTTGCATATTGCAAATGCTTATTCATATATTCATACATCAGTTTATATTGTACTGCTAAGAAAATGTCTTTTAATTGGTAAGAGATTTATGATTAGCTAATATGAAGATGTTTTCATCAAATGGTTTTAAAGAAGAAGTATTTTTGTCTTCATTAAAAAGGTTTACACTAAAAAATGAATCATTTTGTGAAAGTTTCATGTTGTTCATGTGACATGGTCAAGAGTATACTGACCATTGATGTGTTTCCCAAAACCATAGTTGCTAACCTGTTAGCAACTTGGTTGGCAATGGGAAATTGCATTGCAACCAACAAAGTTGCTAACTAAGTTATGGTTTTGGAAAACGCACACCAGCTCGATATTATTTTTTCTCGTTAACTCTTCTAATGATCAGACACTTTTATTTGCAGAATAAATTACCAGCCAGCTGCCAATATAGGGTGTATCTCATCAGAAACAGAAAACCACTTTTCATTGAAGAAACAAAGACACATGTTTTGAAGGACATGAGTAAATTATGACAGAATGTTCATTTTTAGATTCATTTATCTTTTAACTAAATGAGGTGATGCATCTTTCTGGTAAATGTGCCGCTTTTAGAGTAATTGCCTGTGTTTGCTTAATCAGTGTTTGCTTAAAACATACAGCACAAAAACACTAAAGAGGGAATCTTTCAGTTTTTTCCTTCTCAGAAAGTTCAATAAAATTTATGTTAAATGTGCAGTTTACATCTTCACACATTCACAGTTCCATTGAACATAGTTTCCAGTTCATCTGTAAGTTCATTCATCAGAGGCTACTGAGCGGATTATAGCGCTGTGACATGAGTTTGTCCTGCTCTCCGTGTGAAAGCTCTTAATGACTGTGCCTGCCATAGGGACGTGTCCTTAATGAGCAAGTGTTTCTTAGGATATATTTACTCTCTCTCTTTCTCTACGAAATACTCCCTTGCTCAGTGTCACTTTTATTTTGTTAGTTTTCTGCGTCATACCAGCTAAGCTTATTAAAAATTAATTCTTGCAAGGGGATCAAGTTTATCACCCCATAGAGATGACCAATCAACCAATAAAGGCTTCAATCTTGAGGTTTTCTAAGGGTAGGCCAGTGCATCAGTTTTAAAGGGGTCATATAATGCCCATTTTCCACAGGTTAATATGATTCTTTAGGGTCTTAATGAAAAGTCTGTAACATAGTTTGTTTAAAATTTCTCAATGGTAGTGTAAAAAACAAAATTTTTTACACTGTAAAAAAACAGCTCTTTTCAAAACACGCTGGTTTGTGAAATTCTCCTTTAATGCTAATGAGCTCTGCTGACCCCGCCCCTTTCTTAAGATCTGCTTTCTGAGACTCTTTACTTTAGCCACATCCATAGTGAAACTTGCTAGTTAGCACATTATTAGGAGATTTGCAATGATTCATTTAAATAAATTATACTCAATGCTTCTGTAGGTGATGCTTGATCATGAATGATTCACGTGAACATAAACGCATTTAAGTAGATCAAGGGCGCATTCCCTTCAGAACCTCAGATCTCGGGAGTAAATGACTACTGCTATGTTCATTATTACATCCAACAACGAAACACCTCAATCACTTAGGAGTAAAGCTTGTCTGCATCTCGGACTGATGACGGCTCACGTAGGGCGGTCTGAGGTAAGACACAAGTCCAGTCTGTGCTGAAATGTTGCTGTCAATCAAACAATCATGTGAGGGGGCTCCGACAGTGTGATGTCACACGGACTTGACTCAAGAACGAGTCCATCTTTTGTTCATTATCTGGCTCGGCTCGGTGTTCATCTTCATTTCTCTCTTCACATCAGTTCAGTCAGTGTACTGTTTGACTAAATGAATTACTCCGGGATATTGGTTTGTTTTAACTCAGAGGGAGTGTCAGTCACATTGAAAAAGTTAACTGTTTAAGTAATTTGTGGAGTAATTTATTGGAGACACCGTTTTAAATGATTCAGTTCGATTTGGTGAACTGGTTCAAGAAGATTCGGTTACGTCGAATGATTCGTTCGCGAACCGGATATCATTGAACTGTTGTGTTTTGAACTCTCTCACAACAGACACGGAAGAGAAGACAATGCTGAATAAAGTCGTAGTTTTTGCTATTTTTGGACCAAAATGTATTTTTCGGTGCTTCAAAAAATTCTAACTGACCCTCTGATGTCACATGGACTACTTTGATGATGTTTTTCTTACCTTTCTGGACATGTACAGTATACCTTACACACAGCTTCAATGGAGGGACTGACAGCTCTCGGACTAAATCTAAAATATCTCAAACTGTGTTCCGAAGATGAACGGAGGTTTTACGGGTTTGGAACAACATGAGGGTGAGTTATTAAAGCTGCAGTAGGTAACTTTTGTAAAAATATATTATTTACATATTTGTTAAACCTGTCATTATGTCCTGACAGCAGAATATGAGACAGCTAATCTGTGAAAAAATCAAGCTCCTCTGGCTCCTCCCAGTGTCCTATTGCCATTTGCAGAAATCCATCGCTCCCGGTAAAAAATAACCAATCAGAGCTGCGGTCCGTAACTTTGTTTGTGTTCAAAATGTAGAAAAATGTATATAATAAGCGAGTAAACCATGAATCCATTTTCCAAACCGTATTTTTAGCTTGTCCTGAATCACTAGGGTGCACCTATAATAAGTGTTTATATTCGGACTATTTTAGATTGCTTCGGGGGTACCGCGGCGGAGTAACCCAGTACCTTTATGATTCTTCATAGACATAAACAGAGAGAAGATGCTCTTCCACAAGACGCAAGCAATTCTGTTTATTACCCGATAGAGCGTCAAAAGTTACCTACCGCAGCTTTAATGACATAATTTTGATTATTGGGTGAACTAACCCTTTTACATCCAACTTTTTTGAATTCACATGTACAATTAAATGCAATAGGTAGATGTAATATGTAATTGTTAGTAATAGTAGTAGTCGAATAAAATTAATGTTAAATGTTTTTTGTTTAATATTTTATTTAAATATTAAATTATTGTTAATAAATATTACTTTGTAATGCCAATAATGTAATTTAATACGCAATTCATCCTTTTTTTATGTTCCCTGAAACATTTAGAAAAAATGACATTTGTGGCCTGGAAGTTTACAGTTGTTTTGTTTACAGAAGCATCAATGCATAATTGAGTTAATAACGGTGCTGAAAATACTTTTCCTGTCTTGAAACTGAAATGAGGCTTTTACTCTGTGTCAAATAGAAAAACCCAGTTCTGCAGCCTTTTGAAAACTGCAGACAGCCAATTACTCTGGTTGCAAAGATTGTGTAATTGCCATAAATTCTTACAAGGAAAATGCCACATTCATGCGAGAGACTCCTACTGCTGACAACAGTGTTTGCTGAGGCAAATGTTAAATTAAAGGGTTAGTTCAACCAAAAATTAAAATTAGCCATTGTTTTACTCACCCTCAAGGCACCCTATGTGTATATAACTTTCTTCTTTCATACGAATCCAATTCGATTTATATTCAAAATGATCCTTTCTCTTCCAATCTTTATAATGGGAGTAGGCAGGTGTTTTCTTTTTTTTTTTTAATAGTCCAAAAGACGTCAAATAAAGTGCACACATCCATAATAAAACATGCTTCACATGGCTCCTGGCCTGGAGGTGAATAAAGGCCTTTGTTTGCAGGAGCAAAGCAGTTTCCTTATTAGCAGGTTGTCTTCCCCTGGAGCAGTCTCGGGATGTAATGCTGAAAAATGCAATTGAACGGGTCTCCATTGACAGGCAGCCTCTCCAATCAACACAGCATCCTTCTTATCCCTATTTTGCTATTTTAAAAGATAGGTTGTATCGAGTGATCCAAGGCAAGACAAGATACAACTCAGTTGTTTGTACCTAAAAGCCGTTGGGAAATGCTTTTCCAGGCAGCTCATTGTAATCCAATGGCAGGCCATTTGGGACAGGCAGCAATGTAAACCGTGTAATGACACAATTCTTTTGGCCAGGCATTCACAAGAATGTGCACAGGTGGTGTGCGGCATGTCATGAATGTCAATTAGTGAATCCCCCGGTCTCCCCAAAAGCGCTGTTGTGCCCTCTTCGTCTCATGCAGGTTCCCTCCTAGAAAACTGGTATGTACAGGGGCATCGCATTGCATTAGATCAAGTGGATTATGCAACACGATAACCCGGAGGCAGTTTTTTATTTAGTTCAATATTTTTTTTCTATTTCTATTTAAGGATATTTTACTAAATATTAACATCGATGATAAGCAAAATAATCGGTCAGTCCACTTTGGCGAATTCTCTCATCAGAAACAACAAAATGCAAATGTACATGCAACGTAATTAAGAGATTAATTCATCATATACTGCAGGCAACATCACTGATTATAACTTACAATTTGTGAGTTACAGTAATTTATAGTTTGCTTACAGTCATGCTAGACTGAATTCAGTGATAATCTTTGATAATGTAAAAGCATTTTACATGATATTCTGTCATTGTGAAGGGGAGAAATAGGGATGTGCGGCGTGAGGCACCCAAGAAAAATACAACTGCTTTAGGCTATATTTATGGTCAGTTTAATAAATAATTAATCACAAAACTATCACAAAAATTAAGTATCTTGGCGATGGAAAATCTTGGACCGGGCTGCAGCACCCTCAGCACCCCTAGCTCCTTCAGCCATGTATGTCATGTACATTACATGAGCTTTACAAATTGTCAGGCTTGGTAGGAGGGGCCTTCGGATAGTGAAAACAAAATTGGCTGTACAATTGGGGAACCAGATTATGTGATTTTGCACCGGGAGATAAAGTGCTTGTATTGCTCCAAACATATAACTCTAAATAACTTGCCGAGTGGCAAGGACCCTTCGAGGTCACACTGTGAGTGGGAGATCTCAATTATAAAGTAAATCAGACGGACAGGAGCGGGTCACATCAAATCTACCATTTCAACCTCCTAAAAAAGCCAGGCATGGTAGTGTGCAGCCGGCTGTATCATTTGCCAGAACAAAAAAAGAAAGTGGTTCAGTCTGATTTAGAAGTGATGTTAGAGATGGTAGTAGTGAAAGAATCCCACATTGATTGGCCGAGCCCGATAGTCTTGGTACCTAAAACGGACGATTCTGTGTGGATTACCGTAAGGTGAATGTAGTTTCGAAATTCGACACCTATCCATTTCTGCAGGTTGATGAATGACTTGAGTGGCTGGGTACAGCTCATTTTTAGGGTGTACTCACACTAGCCAGTTTGAACCGTGCCCGAGTGCGTTTGACCACCAAAGCGCGGTTTGTTTGACTAGTGTGAGTGCTTCGAACCGTGCCTGGGCGCGGCTCGATTGGCCATAGGGACGGGCTCGCTTGGAAGAGGTGGGCCAGGGCACCGTTCAGCTGGACTCGGGCACGGTTCGCATGCAGTGTGAGCGCTAACCATGCCGGAGCACTGAAAAGGACGCGTTGCGTCACGGTTTTGCGACGCTCCAAAACCAACATGGCAGGGAAAGGGTCGCTTTGGTCTACGGCAGAGGTGCAAAACGCATAAAAACTAAAAACTGCAAAGTCCTTGCTGCACTTCAGCTGGTACCTTGCAAACATCCTCATATGAGCAGCACGATTACGTGAAAATTTTCGCGCCACTAAGGTGACACATCTGTTTAACAACAGGCTGTGAGAGGGCTGACCAAACGCACAAAATGATCCACAAAGAAAACAGAGCGATGGACTCCATTGTGTTCAGAGAGCGCCGCTCTTCCGGTTTATCCCGAAACCGTCGCACCATAATGACGAATGCTGAAACCCTATTTATGTGAGTGCAGGCCAGAGGGGGAGTGGGGAGGCGGGACAATCGTACTCGGGCCCGGTTCATGGCAACCGTGCCTAGTGTGAGTACACCCTTACTTGACACTAGACTTCCCTGGCAGATCCCCTTATCGCCCTTATCCAAAGAAAATAATTTGTTATGCTGCTTTTTGGGTTGTTCAGGGCACCGGCCACCTTTCAGCATCTCAGAATCCTCCGACCGCATACTGCCTGTGCTGCTGCTTGTTTGGATGACAACATCATTTACAGTCAGGATTGGCAGCATCATATGATGCATCCCGGCTGTGAGCACTGAGAGTGTCCAGCTAACAGCTAACCCGAAGAAGTGTGCAATTGGGCACATGGAGGTCAGGTATCTGGGCTTCCAATTGGGTCATGGACAGCATCCCCAAATTAGTAAGACCGCAGTAGATGCGACCTGTCGGAGACCCAATACCAAAAAGGAGGTGAGGCAGTTCCTGGGGCTGGTGGGATATTATAAAAGGTTTGTACCTAATTATTCAGACCTCCCCAGCCAGCTGCCTGACCTCACTAATAAGAAAGCCCCAGATCCGGTCCAGTGGACGGAGCAGTGCCAACAGGCTTTCATCCAGATAAAGGCTGCTCTGTGTGGTGAGCCGCTATCAGTGTTGGGGGTAACGCATTACAAGTAATGCAAGTTACGTAATTAGATTACTTTTTTCAAGTAACTAGTAAAGTAACAAATTACTTTTTAATTTACAAGAAAATATCTGAGTTGCTTTTTCAAAAAAGTCATGCTAGTTACTTTGTTTCCCCATTTATTGACCGACTCATTTTCTCATTATGGGAGAAATCGGAAGTACAGAGGCACTGTGTGTTCTGTGTGAACATGATGTAGTTCTAGATTAAATGTGAATGTGCATTCATTTAAAAAACCAAAAAACAGATTTAGTATTCATCAAAATTAATTAAAACATTAAGTGATATGCAAACTCTATATGCAAAAATATCACGCAAACCTACAATAATTAAATATGTTAAATAACTCAAATGTATCTAATCCCATTTTATTAACCAATGTCTTTGCTGCTGACCTTTGATGATCCAGTTCAACTATACTAATAAGCAAAAATTACTTTTGATAAACTAACAGTTGTGCTTCAATGTTTTTTTTTTATTGCTGAAGACTGTTGAACCTTCTTCTCCTGTGTTCTGCTGTACAGACGTGGATTTACTTTTCTTTCAGCCTGAAGTTTATTCATTAAACTTTTTGGTGAGAAAGGGCTTTTACATTTTCTATAAATATAACTTTTTATATTAAAGACAATCAAGCACTGCTCAAATAATTAAAAAGTAATGCAAAAGTAATGTAATGCATAACTTTCTATAAAAAGTAACTTAGTAACGTAATTAGTTACTTTTTTAGTGAGTAATGCAATATTCTAATGCTTTACTTTTAAAAGTAACTCTTCATTCCTTACTACAAATTCTGTTACAGCCTTTATTCAGGTTGTTTGAAAAAAATCTGGTGAAAATCTATTACGCCTCATTCTTAAAGAAAAAAAGGAATTTGTACTTCTGCTCATAAATCATTCATAAATCTGTAAATTGCACTGAATTAAATGTGACAATTAAATGTAAATGATAGCTTACATAAGAATGATTGTGATTGCTCAATACTTAATTGTGACGTAATATAACCGTATCCTTTTGGCAAACAGCAAAGCATGTGCTTTAGTTTACCTATGTATACTGCTACTGTACAACAAAAGTCTAGGAACCATTTAATCAAATTTAATGTGACTTCCAAAATGAAAGCAATTCCTATTGTGTTTCCTCAGGCAGATATGATCTAATAGCGTTGTGATGTGATGACGCACTGTCTCTTGCTCTTGCAATACAATGTCTTCCACAATACTAAAATTATATTCACACTTACATTACAGTTGTTCTATGCTGTCTGCAGAGGCATTAAACACACTTTAAATCTATAACATTAAACCTAGATATATCAGATGCTAGATAACAGATATAAAACAAAGTCAGTCTGCAGATGCAGCACTGCATGTCAATTATATGAACTCAGAATCAATGTTAGAATCATTATTCAATAGCGTTTAATGTGCTCTGTCTCCATTCTACACCAGGAATCAATACATGTGATTACTTTTACAACTTTACATGATAAGGCACCTACTCACCCATTTATTTCACTTGTACCAAACGATTTTTTTTAATGCATTTCTGCTTAAACGTTGATCATTTGCTCATCCTCATGTTGTTCCAAATCGGAATGAATTTCTCTCCTCTGTTGAAGACAAAAGAAGATATTTTGAAGAATGTTGGTAACCAAACAGTTGCAATGCAGTAGCCACTGGTTTCCATATAGAAACCAATACTATGGATGTCAATGGCTAACACCAACTAATATTAATCAGTATGGCTGTTTATGATACTTGCTAGTCACTCTGTGGATTTGCAAATCATTTGCTTTGTGAACATTTGAAGGGTTTTATTATTAGCAGGTAATTTTAACTCTCAGGAGTTGAAGCACTTGAGCATTTGACACGGCGCTGCTCCTCTTCATCTGAAGAACCTGTTCAACTGACAGAAGTACAAGTTCAGTACTTCAGAGTAAGTGGGTGATGGGAAATTGAAAACACTGATATTTTTGATGAAATAATTAGTGTGATTTCAGTTGTTTTTACTGAAAGTTTTTCTTCAAATGAAACAGCATTTAATTATTATTATTTTTTATTATTATTATTGTTGACTAAATGTGGATATTAGATCTATATTGGCAGATAATTATTAACTTCACTGCCAAGGTTGAGTCCCAGACTATGTACTTTTTTCCTGAAGGAACCATAATTTAACTACAGGGACATCTCTCTGATTCTTCAGGTTTGCACAAGAATATTTCCCTGGACCAGTGCCATGGGGCAGGAATCCCACACATCTGACCCTGGCAGGAGGACTATATACACAACTAAAAGCATCAATCTGTCCCACTGGATACATGGCCTAACATTTGTCTTGCACTGCCTTTGCTGAAGGTTAGATCTGCTTTTATTGATTTGTTGACTGCAGTAAAAGGAGCAGGGGAAGATTATCGGTGAATAACTGCTTTTGATCGATTCATACCTCAAAAAAGCTTACTGCATGACTTAATAAAACTCAATTTTATGGGACTTTAGTGATATTTATTTTGTCATTTTGGAGCCATTCACATTCATTATATAGAAAACACTGGCCAGGATATCCTTATATTCTCCTGATTAGGAACAGCATAAGCTTAAAAAAAGGAAATATGAGCGTTAAAATCAGGTGCCTGAACCAATCACTGTCTGTTTGATGTCAAATGCTCAGCTGAATTACTGATTGCGGACCCAATTTGACAAGGTTTTTGAATGGAACCAACCTATAATTAGAAGTGAATTCAACTGCATGAGAAAGAGACATTATCACAATTCATCACTGATGGTTAATAATGAAAATCTGAAATTCATTAAAATATTTTTAGATACATTATAGTGAGATGGTGCTTAAACCCATATTTGTGGGTTTAGATAAGCATTCTTCCAAGAGATTGTCCATGTATCCTTAACATAACTTTACTATGGACAGTCTATGAATGCACTGCAGTCAAAAGAAATGACAAATGTAATAAATATATATTATAAATGTATAGTGCCAGACTTATAAATAAACTTTATTTTCTACAGTGTCACATGATCCTTCAGAAATCATTCTAATATGCTGCTCAAGAAACATTTCCTGTTTTTATCAATGTTGAAAACACAATTTCGAATTTTTCAAAGTAGTTTATGTGTTTGTAAATTCCATAAATTGTATATGCCTTTTATAATCCTCAGTATTTGTAAATGTTATGTATACTTTTTCCTAATAATTCTGATTTCCAAATTGGAAAACTATAGATTTTTTATTGTGTGTTGTCATGTGAACATGTTGCCATTAAGGTAGATGTTGCCAAAGATATATGCAATTAGTGACAAACACTCACTTTTAAACAAATGAAATACATCATTGGCCCCAAAAAAAAAAAAAAAAACACATGACTGTAAATTTGCAGAAGCGTGTGTAAATGATCTGTGATATGTAAATCATCCTGGTTCCACAGAACAGGAAGGTGAATAGACTCTGTGACAACATGAAATATTGATGAACAGAAAATATATGTGACAGCTGCCATTTATTGTTATATAGCATTACAGACTACACGCTACAATTTAGTTTACTTCTAGAGAAGCTGAGCTCTGCATTGGCCCATGAAGCGCATTGATTATTTCCTCAAATCACTTAACCAAAGAGTGACAGGGCAGGTTAGTCCATCTCAACAGATGCCCCTCATTCACCCGCTTCGTCTGCCCCGGGAGCCTCTGATCTGGATAACCCTGTGCTGTTCAGGTGAAATAATTAAACACCTTCTCTATGGGCTGGAAATGGCAATGACCACATGCAGAGATTTCAGAAACACCTCAGGTAGATTGAGTTCCTGACAGAGAGAAAACAGAAAACAGCGCTACTGTTCACAAACACACACATGCATACAAATACCAATGAATAAGGTTAATTGTCACTCACCATCACAGTTTGATAAATCTCTTGATTTATTTTTGTCTCTTGGAAAGTCACAAACATTTTATTGTGGATTTTTCTTTTGCTATTTGGAGAAAGTTTATATATAGACTGTTTGTAGTCATTTCCATTCACCACCTTTACTCAGCTATGACAATTTTCCACTTCTGAGAACCCTAAAAATGTGAAAAAGACAATGCTATCTCACGACCAATTCGTACGTATTTTACGAGGTGGCTTATTCGTACGAATTTGTACGACCTCACTCGTACGAATAAGCCACCTTGTAAAATACGTATGAATTGCTGTGAGATCGGGTTGGAAAAAGATCCTGGAGACATTGGAAATATGGCCGCCGAGTGAGCTTCCATTTAATCTCTAAGGAAAATAGTGTGAATTTATTGTATGAGATATTCCTTATGACAAAAAAAATTGGTATTTTACTTGTTTCCACTTGAACCTTCCTTTGAGGCTTTTGAAACATTAAAATCTCTCAAAATAATAATATGTTCTGGTCTTGTTAAATCTCCATGTCACTTGGGGTCCTTTTGTTTTTCACTCAACATTGACACCTGAAGGTTTGTCAACGAGGCCACACACTGCGCTTCATATTGACTGAACATCTATTCAATTCTGCTTAAGTGCATCTGTGTCTTCTACTCAGTACAAGAGGCTGGTAATACAGCGGGACATTAAATGTTCTTCTGTTCTTAGAAGAAAACATATGGAGTATTCTTTGATCATGAGAATCAGGCCCCGTTCTCTGGTTGTCATGATGGAGAACCAAGAGCTCTTCATTACTGTAAATTCACACTCCACCTCTGAGTCACAAGCAACAAATGACATTTCCTGTGTTCGCAAGTGACCTTCTGTAGGTTCTGCTCTGGTATCATTGAGATAAATGTGAAAAGGCCAGGTAATGTGACATGACATTTGAAAGCAGATCATCTTGTGATAAACATTGTACTCATGTAAGTCTGCAGAGGATATGCTTAGTGAAATTTTCAGTCCGATTCTAATATCTTTTTTTATTTTGAACGTATCTTTGGTTAGTGACTAAATTAGCTCAGTCTTTTCCCAAAGGATTGTTGTATGCCAGTGACAGATGCTGAGCTTTATCCAAATTTAGTCAACTGTTCAGCATAATTATGATTATCTGTAATTCCCAAACCTACAGTAATTTAGTTTGGAGAGCACTTCTGATGACTGTACACACAGAAAAGCACCTAACGGTTTCCCATGTGGTATTCTTTTCAAAGTGAGAAGGCAAACCACCTCATTTAATTGTGAAATCACTAAAACAATTATTGATTGGCTTGATCTTTGCCCTTTTGATAATCAAATTCATATGAAGAGGCTTGTCAAAGTACACAGCCAAACAACCTTTTCACCTGTAATTGTCTGTCAACGCTGCTATCGATCAAGATGTCCACAGGCTTTCTCTTGTGTAATCAGTTTCCTTGTGTGTTGATCCATTAACTCAAAAAATGTCTGAGGACATATAGAATCTTCTTGATAACTGATACCTAAAAATCAGACTGGATTATCAAAGTATTCATTTTACTAAAATATTTGCAATAAAACAGTTATTCTATCACTTATATGTGTTTTCTCTATATTTTTATCGCTGAGATTTTGCGCCATGATTACAGTTCGAAACAAGTGTATATGTTCCATTGAGAAGGCATTTAAGTATGCAAGATGTGAATTTAAATTGTATTTATTTACAGAGGTATATGATGTCACACTTGTCTAAAAACACTGCAGGCAACGGCGCCGTGCAAATTCATTGATGGTTCTGAAGAGAAGAAAACTTAAACGGATTTCCCCTGCTCAGGGAATAGGGAGCAATGAACACTGAATAGGAATCATATCAGTCAAAACACAGTTTATGCACGTAGCTTTCTTCTAACGAGCTGGTTATCAGAATCAGATGTGTTAACTAAAAGAGATAGGCAAAATATGCAGAGCAGGGGACTGGGATTGGGAACCGCTGCAGTAGCAGATCTATACAGGTGGAGCTGGGGAAGGTGGAGGGTTTATGAAGTGCACTGCAGACACTAACCAAGTATTTCAATGTTTGGCAGCAAGCTCATTAGCTGCTAATGCAAAAGAAACCAATCAGCTGCACCATGTGAAAAATGATGTCAGTATGTCTAGAGTTTCATGAAACCATATTATGTGTGTGTATGTGTGTGTGCGTGCGTGTGTATGTAAAATATTTAAATTGTATGCTAAATATATGTATATATCTTTACTGAAATAATTTAGTATTATTTTATATAGTATAGTATAGTTTAGCATTGTGGTATTTTCTCATAACACTTTAAATTTTTGTACAATTTTTCTAAACTATTTGAAAATGTTCATTCTCTAAAAGTGAACCCGTGCAAAATAATAAATTTATCAGACAAACCCTGTGGCCTCTGCTTGTCTTGTTAATAATGAGGGCTTCTGGATGTGGGCAGGGCTGCTGGGCTCTCCTCTCAGTCTCCTGCTGTTCTCATCTCTCACGCCACACACACACACACACACACACACACACACGCCGATCCTGATGCTGGAGTCAGAGCATCACCTGCAGTGAGTCCCGGAGCAGCTCTCACTGCCGCTGTCTGGATGTCCATGAAAGGCAGAGGATCCAAATACCAGAAAAGAGTGTCTTTTTCTGAGGATGAAGATGAGCAGTGCTGGAAAGAGGAGAACGGCGGTGTGGACGCACATTACCTGAAATCCGGTCAGGGAAAGACGGGCAGGGATTCATCGGGATATAACCGGTACAACATGTGAGTGTTCATACAACTCTACAAACTCACACCACTGTCTTGGATTTCAGTGATAAAGTAGTGAAATGAAACATAACACGCAAGGACAGAATACATCATTGCAATTATATGAAAAGTGTAATAAAGAATATTTATGTATATTTCTCTGAGCTTAAAATAGGCTATACGTTTTAATAGTCATCTCTTAAATGTGTTTTTTATTATTATTATTATTATTATTATTGTTAAAATAGCCTACATCAAATATGTTGTTCCAGTTGAAATAGTCCTGTTGAACCTCTTCTGCAAACATCTGTCATTAATAACTTGGGACTGAAATGCTAAGCAACGTAAAATACAGTTTATTTTTATTTTCTAATAAAAGCTGTGATAAATGAAGCCTGAAGCGACACCTAGTGGAAGATCATTTCTCCACTGAAGATTAATGTATGAGTGTGGGTTTACTGTATTTGTCTCCATACGTGAGCTAATGATTGTCAGAAAATGTCTTTCTCACAAGATATATTTTTAAACATAATGTAAACAAAAAGTAATATAAGCATCAACCGCCCCCGTCTTTATTGTGTACAAACTATTAGCAGTTTATTTATTTATTTATTTTAAAATATGTAATTCCTGCCTGAAATGAAGAAGTATGACAAGCATGACGTATAGCTGATTAGTAGCAAACACTATACACATACTGATTTTGAACTTACATGACCAGGAATGAATTTATTTTACCATCTCATGTTTGTAAAATGAATTGTCCACATGATGTGTCCACTGTTGATAATTAAAATAACAGCATGAATTACAATTATTTTGTAAAAAAAAAAAAAAAGAAAAAAAAAATTAATAAATAAATACTTGATATGTATATATAGATATGTACTTTTCAGGATCTACATAATTAATTCAGAACTGGAAATGCTCTTTCAACACATCACTTCGTCAAAATGTTCATTTGTGTGAGTGATGCATGTCATTAGTGGTGGATAGACTCTAGTAGTGTCCAGACTCTGAAATATCCAAAGACAGCATGTTCTTTCTGAATAAATAGAGCTGTGTCCTGCATAATGACAGATAGTCTTCCTCTATCTTGATTATGCACGTCTATATGAAGCATTGCTGTGCATTGATGAACATGTGCACGTCACAGGCACATTTTAACATTTCAAGCATTTTATACTCTCACTTTTGTCCCTGATTAACAAGGAGCTGCATAATTTATGCCAATCGATCCATTTTTCACAATAATGGAGAGGGTGTTTTAATGAGAGGAATAGAAATAGCTTCAGTCCACATTTTCTGCTTCAGTGTATTTTCTCTGAATGTGTTTTGACCTAATAAGGATTTTCTGATCCCTTTGGTTAAATTTATTTTTCACCACGGCTAACCTTTTAGTGGAAGTTAGTGGAAATTACTGAAAACATCATTTTAAATATATATATAGAAACCACACTGATTCGCTACAGAAGGACTTTATTCACCCACTGGAGCCATGTGAGGCACATTTTATTATAGATAGATGCGCTTTATTTGACTAACACCTGCCCATTCCATTATAAAGCTTGAAATAATTTAAGAATACAACTCTGATTGGATTCATCTGAAAGATGAAAGTCATATACACATAAGATGCCTTGAGGGTGAGTAAAACATGGTCTAATGTTCGTTTGGGTGAACTAAGACTTTAAGACGTGCTTTTTTGGGGCATTAAATAATGGTGCAATTTATACCATTAATTTGACTAGCGTAAATATTAGTAAATCACATTGTATTAGTACTCTCCTCCCATAAATTTTGCATCTGAAAGGGAAAGTCCTACATATGTATATTCAATAAGGTGAGTTGCAATGCCTTTTCACTGCTAATTCTTCACTGCATGTCTTTAGACAGCAGTCTTTTAATGCCAAAAGATGGTTTGTGCTGGCGCAAGCTGTTATTAAATCTTGCCATTATTCTTTAAAAGGTGTTCCACATGATATGTCCACTTTTAACATTAAAATAACAAAATAAATGATATTTATTTTATCATAATATTCATGGAATACAGGTGAAATATATAAGTTCAATTCAGGATAAAAGCATCTGACAAAACAATAAAATGTAATGTAAATCTTACAAATCCTGTAAAATCTCATAAAAGCTCAATATAAGGGAGTTTGATATTTTTGGTTACTACATATGCAGTAGGAAATTTAAACTTATTAATACCTTCAAGATTCAAGTCATGTCCTGTGTTTTGCTAGTTGAGGGGTTTTAGCGGAGGCCAAGCTCTTTGCGCTTATTGAACTGGCATGGAAGTGTCTGCATGGAGAGTTTCGAGTTGAATGCTTCTGGCCTCTGGTGACGTGGGCATCTGAAGCTCCAGGGACCTGGGCTGTGTGAAATTAATTTCCCTGCTCAAGTAAATCCTGCAGTATAGACCGGGTCCATCTTGCTTCAGACTATAAATTCAGCCTTTAAATTAAACAAACTCATTCTGTGTTCATTTACTCCCTAATGTATCACCAGGTAATGCATGTAGTAAATTTGTGCTGAAGTCCTTTGATGTCTTGAATGAGTTTGTTTTTATAAGAGTAAAGAATAATACAATTTGATTTGCCTATGGGTTTTAATTTCTGATTTTATTTTCATGTGTTTATGACTTTTGCTGACTGCAAAATATTTATTTAATATAATACAGCATGAATATGGCTTAGTAAACATGTTAACATTTTCCAGCCATGCTTTGCTCCGAAGTAATTGCTCTCTGTGAGTGCAGTCTCTATAATTATTATAAAGAAAAGAAAAAAAATACATCACTAATCATGAATGACTAAAAAAGTCAAGGAAAATCATTGTTCAAAATGTGAGAAACTCCTCTTAGAATAAGTTTTGCAATTAGGACAAAATTCCAGTGCCTCATTCTCAACCAATCGCAAAGATCCGTCCTCCTTAGGTACTGTTGCCATTCCCGACAAACAATGCCGCTCTTACACCCGAGACTGTCTTACTATAAGGAGATGAGAGGGTATATATTTCTTACTACTGGAGAAAGCGCAATGGCTAACTTGTATAACGTGTCCCTTAATAATCAATCACAGAGTTGTGCGACACTTAGTTGTCGTTTATGGATACCATAGGAGTATTGTTAAGTGTAAAGATTAGCAGATAGCTTGTCGATTCATTAAATGATAAGCCATTTCCTCTAAAAAGCTATTTATTTTGTGTAGTGAAGTCTCTCCTCCATTGACATCCATTAAAAAAAAATGGCCTCTGGTCTCCTTTCCCATGTACTACCAGACCGGAAGTGTTAGCTTTAGCCGTTAAGCTTTTCGGCTAATGGTTGCAGGCTTGCCTTCTAGTGGCTTCGCTAACACCACACTTCATGTTCTCACGCAGTGAAAAATACATAGCAGAGCAAAGAGGAAACTGACAAAACACCAACAGAGAAGACAGAACAGGTTACTTCTGGTGTGAAACAAGGTCTCAGGACTCTCAGCTTTTAATTGTCCTTTTTTAAGAAATTCAAACAATAAATACCATTTTGTGACTCTTTAATGTGTCATGACAGTTCACTATTGCCTCAGTTCAAACACGTGAACCGATCATCTTTTCATATTTACCAAGCACGAAATGAATATGAATAAACATCAGAAAGTTTTTTTATTTCAACCATGGAACCCACCATTTTTCAAGTTTAAAGGGGACCTATCATGCGATTTTGTTTAGGGGTTGTACTAGAACAGAGGTGGCCTAATTAAAACTTACCTGTTTGTAGCTTCCTGCTAACCATTCCGACCTTGATTAGCTTGTTCAGGTGCTTTTGATTAGGGTTGAAGCAAAACAGGGATTTATTGTTCTTAAATTCTAACATTATAACATGAATTGCAGTGAAACTATAATACATTTGAATTGATTTATACCATAGTCTAATGTTTCCAAGTAGGTATAACTACAGATCTCCAAAATGGGGCGTGAACTCCAACTCTGGCTTCAGCCAATTTACATTTCAAAATAAAACTTTATAAATGAAACATTGTTTCTAATTGATATAAAATACAATATGCTATATGAATAAATATACTCTGTAAGAGCAGAGCCCTTCCACAAGCCGTCTCTGTGCAGCGCAGGGGGAAATATTTTACTCTGTCACTTTGTTTTAGCCAACGGTGGTGTCCTGAGGCTCGAAAGGTGGAACTCAACACTGTGATTGACACAATTAATAAAATCTTTCAAATCAGCTGTGGATTGGGAGAAAACAATTGTGTATGTGTGTCACGTGCCTTTTTGTCAATGGGAAGAAGCCATGCCCCATTCTGGGTCTCCCACTCCATTCTGGAGTTCCCTCCCACACCTCCAGTGTTTCCCACAGACTTACACTCTATTTGCAGCGATAGAGATAGAGGTGTCCCGGTAACGGCTGTACACAATGCAGTGCTCTACTCACAAACTCTGCTTTGTCAGAAAAAACATGGAAAATTATTTAACGAAGTCAAAGCCTTTTGGAAAATCTATTTGTGGTGGTCAGTTTTGATATTATGGCAGGCGCCATATGTATGAAATCAATGTATGAAAAACACTGTAGTCTTATAATTGAAGTTTAAATTCTGCAGATTTCATCATTGTCCAGTATTGTACTGTCAGCAATTTATAAAAACATTTTCATAATTGTAACATACATAATTATAAATGTGCATGTGTAATAACTTGTGAAAACTGAAGCACTTCTCCTTCTACGTCGTCATCTTGTCTGATGCACTCATCCAAGCATTCTAAACACGACCTCGTCCCTCCTCACCCCCAAATCATTCGAATTTCCTTAGATAGGAATTGTTTTAAGGATATACAAATGTGCCACTTTGTGACATCTCAAAACCTGGAAAACAATGTCGTAGTCCAAACGAGCCATTCGTTGTATTTCTTTCGTTTTAAAAGAGACTGTAGCAAATTAGCTCAAAAGGGAAATATATATAAATAATTATAATTGATTATGATTAATTACAATTATTTATATGAGTGCCAGTAGTAACTGTAGCAGTATTAAATTGCCATCGACTAATCTGTTCGGCCAGCTAACATTTAGTGTAATTTCATATAAACTCTAAGAAAGGATATTTTTGTGGCCACAGAAACAACCACCTTACAGTAGCCTAATAATGCATTAGAGCATGTAGCAAGTATCAAAATCATAAAGGGGCATTCGTTTGCAAGACGCACCTGATTGAGAACAGGCTTAGGAGGACAGGTTCAGGAGAGTTCGAACTGTTTGCACATTGCATGAATCAGAGGTAAAAAAACGATATGAAAACTGCTCCGTTTCTTAAACAGACCGATCGTTTTGTGTCTTGACACATCAATGTGTTGTCATGAGCCACAGGGTTTAATTTGGTTTTGTTTGTGTATGTTTAAAAAAAAAAATTATTATTATTGTAGGTTTAAGCTGTGATTCCCATTCACATTGATTATAAGACTGACAGACTGCAATGGTTTGTGTTAAAAATCTCTGTCTGTGTTCTACTGAAAAAACAAAGTCACCTACATCTTGGATGCCCTGGGGGTAAGCAGATAAACATAAAATGTTCATTTTTGGGTGAACTATCCCTTTAATGAGTGGGAAGTTGGCATAAAGCGACCCAAGGTTAGCTGCATTGAAAACAGATGAGAGCACCTCACTTGTACATATACTGCTCCTGATAGGGGTGAAGTTCATGGGACTTTAAGAAAGTTTTTTGGTCGATCTGTTTTACCCTGTTTAAACATGGATCTCTATGGAGAACGGCCATAGATGGGCAAGATGGCGTAAAGCAGCGGCGGCACATAATATCCACGTTCTGATTGGTCAGATCGCCTGTCAATCAAGCTCTTTACAAACGGTCAATTGCCCAAAATGTTTTGATGTTTTTTTTTATACTAATTAAATTGTAGAGCATGTAGATAGGAATATAGAGGAAACTTGAATATAAGCATCTTTTGAATGAGTGCCAATGCCATGATGCCTGAAGATGCCAGGAGTTTGTAAACTATAGCTACAAGGCCCAATATTATTACAATTATTAAATGTATTACCCATCCAAATGAGGGAAATTAACTCTATTCACAGGTGTCACTTCAATAAGACACTCACCTGTCATGTGATTGTGGCATCTGTTGAGTTTCATTAAAAGGCTATTAAAAGCCAGAGGGTGATCTCGCCTTTAGCAGGACCGTCTGTCCCGAATCACCTTCTGCTATCTGTACCAGTGGGATCACGAACCTGATGATAGCTACACCACTTCCCAGCTCTCAGTGAGAAAGTCAGATTGTTGGCTATTTGTCAAAGGCATGAGATATAATCAAGCAACCAAGTGCAGAAAAAAGTAACTTCCACTTGAGCTTGAATAATGTATGGTAAAAACTCCATCTCTTTTTCAATTGCAGGAAATCTTCGGATAGCTTCCCCCATCGCAGGATGACCCTACCACGAGAAAAGGGCCGCAGACAGGCTGTTCGTGGACCGGCGTTCATGTTCAATGCCCGTGGCAGCAGCCTTACGGCAGAGGAAGAGCGCTTTCTGGACGCAGCCGAGTATGGGAACATCCCAGTGGTCCGGAAGATGCTGGAAGAATCATCCACACTCAACGTGAACTGTGTCGACTACATGGGACAGAATGGGCTACAGCTGGCCGTCGGTAACGAACACCTGGAGGTCACCGAGCTGCTCCTGCGGCGAGACAACCTGGCCCGTGTCGGGGATGCGCTCCTGCTGGCGATTTCAAAAGGTTATGTGCGTATTGTGGAGGCACTGCTGGGACATCCATCCTTTGCGGGAGGCGAACGACTCACCCGCAGCCCCTGTGAGCTACAAGACGACGACTTCTACTCCTACGACGAGGACGGCACACGGTTCTCGCCCGATATCACACCTATCATCCTGGCTGCCCACTGCCAGAAATACGAGGTTGTGCACATGCTGCTGTTGAAGGGAGCCAGGATAGAGCGGCCACATGACTACTTCTGCAAATGCGCCGACTGCACGGAGAAGCAGAGGAAGGATTCATTCAGTCACTCGCGCTCCAGGATAAATGCGTACCGTGGACTGGCCAGTCCGGCGTATCTCTCTCTGTCCAGCGAAGACCCGGTACTGACCGCGCTGGAGCTGAGCAATGAACTCGCCAAACTCGCCAACATCGAGAAAGAGTTTAAGGTAGGATGGGCGCCACTGAGGGACTGGATTAATATGCTTTTGTTTTTGCTTTAATGGCTTTTTATTTGTTTTGAATGTTTTAGTTTGTTTTGCATAATCGTTTTTCTTTATTGGCTGTGTACACTGCAGAGTTTTGGAAGTCACAACCACTTTTAAATATGAGTGAATTAGTTGCACTGTTTTTTTTAAGTGTTTCTGAATGTTTTGATACTACAGCAGACATATTTTTCTTAAATATTTTGCATAATAGTTTTTATTGGTCACATACACACTGCAATGTTTTGGGAGTCACAACTACTTTTAAATAAATTAAAAAAAATTGTAATTCATCTTTATTAGTGTATTGCATTTAAAAATAGGTGTCACTTCAGGGCTCCGACTGCTATAAATAATTATTTTGTGTAATTTATAATTTTATCAGGTTGCGTTAGTTGATCACATCTTTAAGTGACACAGCACCAAACAAAGCATGAACCGTGGTGTCTGATTTGTGAACAAATGGCTCTTATGATTTGGATCAAAACCAATCAGTAATAATATTTTCAAAACGTTTGTGATTTAAATCTGATCCAATAAGTGAATCATTCAAAGCTGTTACTGAGAACACAGCTGACTTCTTTACTGAACTGAGTCATTTTATTTTGTCTTATTGCAAATGAACCTGCAGTGTAAACACAGCCAGTTGCAATCTACATTTTGAAGTGTCAAACTTTACATTTCCTTCTCCATCCCAGACTTTCACAGAATCAGAGTTCATCTTATGTTTGCATCACTTATCTTAACATTTATCTCCATTGTAACAACATTTTTAACTTCTGTTGCGTGTGTGTTTGTGTGTGCTGCCGCCGTCAACAGGATAAAAAGAACCGTAATAAAGAGACATCGCAGCACAATGGCTTCTCTCTGGTAAATATGTTTGACTACATAATTTTCACTAACCCAGACTAACAGTAACTAATTGTCATGCTTGCTGATTCATCTCTTATGTCAAGGCTGGCCTGTCTGCTTGTCTTGTCTGGAAAATCGAATCACTGAAAAGCTATCAGTTCTTGCAGCAGAACTGTGAGATGTGAATGTATCATTTGTTTATTTTATTAAGCTCCAGAACTCATGTATTCAAAGTTTACTGGTGCTCAAATAACCAAAGATAAGATATATAATGATGCATAAATTTGTGAATCTCACAAAACCTCTCATATTTCAATCTAAATTTAAAAGAATATAAATTGCATAAAGAAAATTAAGACATTTTGTATAACCATAACCTTTTTGCATTTGCATATATATATATATATATATATATATATATATATATATATATATATATATATATATATATATATATATATATATATATATATACCTATATGGCTTCTGTTCTTGTTGTAGCCTATACTTTTGCATTCTCCCTTATTGTGCAAATTAATGTCACACTGTCACACGCAACTATTGTACACCCGTCATGCATGTAATAAAAGCCTTCATAACACGGTTTCTGCTCCTTATGTAACATATTGTCAATACCATTACATTTTTTCATGGTAATAAGAAGTTTGTTGTCATCATGGTGTTGTGAGAATGTATAATATTTTCCCACAGAGAATAATAAAGCACGCAGCGTGTAATGTTTTAAACAGAACCTCAGCAGCAGTGCATGCTGGGAGATCACACTGATATGGCGTCTACCTGATTATCTATCAAGTGAACCCTGTGGAAGACTGCACACTGTTTGATTATGCTTATTCAGTACTGTCAATAATGTTTTTAAATGAAGCAAAGGACCATTTGGCATCCTAAGTTGAATGTATCTGAGGTTAACAAGTGAAGTAATGACTTTTCAAAGTCAAAGAAACTTTCATGAAACAACTAGTCATGTCAAGTGAACCAATAACCAGGATTATCTTCTAGAGTTCTAGAAAACACAGTTCATTGCTATTGGAAATAGTTAAGAGTCAAGACTCCATCACTTCTTTGTTTACATTAACACTTGTCAAAACTGTTGGCATGCTGCTTTTGAATATTTTTTAACTAAATGAGCTTTGATTGTGTAATAACCTTTGAACTTTTCTTCAAAGCTGCAATAAATTCAACATGAAATTATAGTCATAACCCATTTTACTTAACACTGGTTATTTAAAGAGAAAAATATAGGGAGGGACTTAAAACGATTTATATTCTGAAATTTGGTTGTTGCATGTCAGAGTTTCCCCTCTTGAAACACTAATTGTGACCATTGATTGAACAGTCTTGATGATTCTATTATTTTAGCTAAAAAGGAAATGAATTTATGAGATTATGTAATTCAATAATTTTAATTAAATAAATAAATAAAAATTTGTGTGTGAAATAACAGGCACCAAGACCAAGTCTTTTACGTCGAGCCCAGTGTTATGGAATTAATAGGATGAGTTTTGATTTTATGTTGACTTTTGCTTACCATTTTCTGTTGTTTTATGCTGTGATGCACTTTATGATTATGTTCCCCCCAAAATGTTTTTTTTTTTTTTCTTTTTTTTTTTTTGCAGAAAAATGTACTCACCCTCAGGTCAACCAATATGTGGAGTTTGTTTCTTAATCAAAGAGATTTGCCATTGCTCACCAGTGGTTTCTTGAATAGGTGTGCCATCTGAAATTTGAAATCCACCTAAACAAACACACCCCTCTCTTGTTTGCTCTTCCTCCGAAACACCTTACAATCCTAATTGCCCTTCTCTGAGTCAGTTTTGAACCCCGGGCGCCCATATGCGAGATGAATGTACTAACAATGAAGCTAAACACCATATTCTCTAGCAGTCGTCAGCGCACCTCTTGAGTTCAGGTGTTTACCTTCAAAAAACTCACTAGCTGGCCTCCATTACACACAGAATGCAAGAATGGATGTCTAAAAAGTGGATACCTTTATCATAGCAGACACTCAACAAAATAATGCTTCACAATAAACAAAGCGCATAGAAGGAACAAATAACAAGCACAAAAAATGAATTTACTGTACACATTAGTAAATACAAACAAGAGTTTGTTGTTATTCGCCAATAGCACAGCTTCAGACAATCAATTACACTTAAAACCAATATTACTCACGTATGGAGAAGAATTTCCAGTAATATTCCTCATATTCCCTACTATTGCTTGTTTTCTCTCCTCCACCGTCATATGACCCTAATGTTTGTTGTTGTGTCAGTCCAAGTAACCTCTAAAAACCAATCGACCAAAATATATATATTTTTTTAATGTTTTGGTTTTGGCTTGTATACTGTGCCTTTTTTGATGTTTTTCTCTGCATATTTCTCTCCTGATTCAGACGAGAGGACTTTTTCCACTGGAGAAAGTAATATTATGGATAGAGGACTTAGTTGTAGTTGAAAACATCTTAATTATGTATTTGTTACAATGTTACGGTAAAAATGGCAGCTATGGTGTATTTGTATTTGGTGTAACACACAACCCTAATAGAAAAAACTGATAAGAAAAATACTATATATATACATAAACATAGTTATAAAAAAAAATGTAATGCAGGTAATTCTGAGAATGTCAGTTTATGGTTAATTACTGTAAATGATACAGTCTTTTTCACTTACATGTAATGGTTTTTACCGTTAAATTCAGGGTCATTTACAAACACATAACTTTTCACTTAAGACAACTGGAGTCATGTGGCTTACTTGTGGATTATTGTGATGTTTTAATCAGCTGTTTGGACTCTCATTGTGACGTGCACAATTTACGAATTAATTCCCTCAATTTACTAAAACATGCGCACAATTTATAAATGGAGGAAATTGAAGGGGGGGTGAAATGCTTGTTTTCACTCAATATCCTGTTAATCTTGAGTACCTATAGAGTAGTACTGCATCCTTCATAACTCCAAAAAGTCTTTAGTTTTATTATATTCATAAGAGAAAGATAGTCTGTACTGTTTTTTCCCGGAAAAACATGACTGACTGGAGGCGTGACGTGTGGGCGGAGCTAAAGAATCACGAGCGCCAGTAAGCTTTTGCGTTGAGAGCGAAGCTGTGACAATACCGTGAGGACAAAACCAACCAAAACAAACCATGGCTAACAGTCAGATTCAGCTTATATTTATGATCCAGAATCAGATCCAGAGGCTGAAATTGAACAAGAGCAGCATCAGCAACGACGTCTCTATGTGGTATGTACTGAAACTGTATATATTTGCTTAGCGGTTTTGGAAAATGACTAAGTTCCACTTTGTCGTCTTTTTTTTTTTTTTTAAGCTGTACATGTGGAAAGTGCAGTTTGATGACAACATCGCATGTTGTTTACTTGATGTGCTCACTCGCCGATAGCTAAGTTAACAACACAGAGATATTTGAAGCAGTTTTACTCACCTCATGCGGTTCCAACACACGATCGTGACCCTTTTTCATTATCCTTAAGAAATAAACAATGTTCAAATCCGGCGTCAAACTGGGCCTTGTTTGTAAAACAAGCATCTTCGAAATGCAGGGAACAAACACAAACACTTGCACAACTCCGTTGATGCTCTGTAAAAATAAACTCCATCCACTGGTCCCTTAATGCTGTTTCTCTTTTGGTAATCTGTGCAGGGTTGTCTTGCCCTGGCAACCAAAAACACACTTCTTTTGTGACAACTCTCGCTCTGATCAGTGAATGTCTGTGCTCTCAATGCTCTGCTATACGGGAGCGCGCGCTCTTCCGGCAGACGTGCCCTCAGGACCCATATAAGGAAATTCCGCTCCATCTAACGTCACACAGAGCCATACTCGAAAAAAACTTTCCGAAACTTGTGACAAACCGGAAGGAGTATTTTTGGAACAGAAATACTCCTTCAAACGTACAACTTAATTTTTGAAACTTTGTCCATGTTTAGCATGGGAATCCAACTCTTTAACAGTGTAAAAAACTCAGTATGCATGAAATAGCATTTCACCCCCCCCCCCCCCCTAAATAGTAAATCATGAAAATCTTGACAGAATCTTCAAGACAAACTACTTCAGAAAATTGTATTCATTCTTCTTCCATGAGAACTATTAGGTCTGAGTGGTGTTGTGTTTGGAGTCTAATGAGTCAGATGTTGCAGTGGTTGTTCAAGACTGACATCCTTTTCACCTGAAAGACCCTTTGGACTGTGAGCTCTTGTTTTACAGTGTTTAAACCAACCTTCTCTGCTCTTTCTCTCCTTCTCTACAGAATGACTACAGGAAGCTGTCTATGCAGTGTAAAGACTTTGTGGTTGGCGTTTTGGATCTGTGCAGGGACACGGAGGAGGTAGAGGCCATCTTGAATGGAGATATATCCGCTGAGCTCGAGGAAGGCCAGCATCATCGCTCCCTGCTCAGTCGAGTCAAACTGGCCATTAAATATGAGGTCAAGAAGGCAAGTGTCCATCTAATGATGCCAATTCACAGATTACACTGCACTTTCAAGGATGTTTAGATGTTTTTTTTAAAGGAAAAGGATATAAATAAGTTGAAGAATCCATAAACACATCAGCTTTTTAATGAACAATAAATAAATTTGTTCTAGCAGGTATATTATATAATATATTATTATATTATATTATATTATATTATATTATATTATATTATATTATATTATATTATATTATATTATATTATATTATATTATATTATATTATATTATATTATATTATATTATATTATATTATATTATATTATATTATATTATATTATATTATGGGGGAAGTCGTGGCCTACTGGTTAGAGGGTTGGACTCCCAATCGAAGGGTTGTGGGTTCTAGTCTCGGGCCGGACGGAATTGTGGGTGGGGGGAGTGCATGAACAGTTCTCTCTCCACCTTCAATACCAACACTTAGGTGCCCTTGAGCAAGGCATCGAACCCCCCAACTGCTCCCCGGGCGCCGCAGCATAAATGGCTGCCCACTGCTCCGGGTGTGTGCTCACAGTGTGTGTGTGTGTGTTCACTGCTCTGTGTGTGTGCATTTCGGATGGGTTAAATGCAGAGCACAAATTCTGAGTATGGGTCACCATACTTGGCTGAATGTCACTTCACTTTTTCACTTTTATTGTGGCCCATCCAGTCAGACAGCATTACACTAAACGCTGGCACATTAAATAGTTTAAATCCCCGGAGAAGCATCACAGACAATATTGTAATTCACAAAACTGTGCCTGCTGTCCCCATGATCATCATGAGTGTAGGATCTGCAGCCCGCAGCAGCCCTTTCACTCCTGTCATTAGCACAAAGAGCTGCCCTAGAGCCACAGCGAGCAGCATCTGATCCTCTGCGAGTGGCCAGCAGGGACAAACCGGCTCATTACAACATCAGTGTCAAACACATCTCTGTCACTCTCCTTCAGAGAAAGCTGATGCTCGCTAAAGTCTGAATGTCTGAGATTGGACTCCCTCTGCCCAACCACAGCTACCACGACACATTCAAGAAGATTAATGAAAGCACGAAGGAATAATAAATCTGATAGATGATATATAATATATAGATGATATTAAACCCACAGCAGAGCTTAAAGGAGGGATGCCTCATAACTAGACTGCCACCATCCAAAACTAGTAACCGTACTATATGAATCAAATATGAAATCTAAATTCATAAATGCAATTGATTTTTAAATGCAACTGTCCAAACCTGAGACTGCATGCCAGTTATAAGTGGCCCCCCAGCCGTGTAAACCACAGCATGCATGGAGATCTGTTCTAGGCACACTCCTGCCTGGAGGAACGTAAGATCTGACCATGGGGTGAGGGTTTGGTGACAGCCGAGTGCCGGTGAGTGCTGCTCTTCCACGTCCACATGGCCCACTCGACCATAAAGCCAGTGCTGGAGCGGTCTCATATGTACCAGACAGAGGGGTGTAGGTGCCACTAATAATAACTATATATAGATAATAACTTCATAATTGCAAGGTCATGTTGCATGGTTTTGATTTTGGTAGATAGTCTGAGATTATTCACTGTCTCCCTGTGTGCGTGAGATCCATTGGTTTTGTGGAGAGCAGCCATTGCTTGGTGTTTCTGCTGAAGTAAATGATGCTTGGAGGGAATCCAAATGGCAGTGATAGACCCTTGAAAAGTTTCCTGAGGTATTGTCTTCATCTCAGGTTACACTAACACAACAATGGTACCTTTCTCAACAGCCTGGCGAAGCTCCAATCTGATCAGGGTCCACAGGTTTATATCTGTCTGCTGGTAACGCCAGCTAACTCACAATGCAATCAAGACTCATTGCACCGAGAGGCCCATTACATCCTTGAGTGTGGTACACATCACTTTTGTCCAGTACATCACTTCATTTTTGTCTTTATCTAGACAGAAACCTTTTTTTCCACTGCACAATCTCAGAAACCAACTACTGTCTAAGATTATTAATGTGCATACAGTAAATTACATTATTTTTTAATATCGTCTTCAAAAATGTTCTAAAACATTGACATGTCCAGTTTTCTTGTCATGATTAGAACATTAAAGGTTACAAAAACAATCTGAAGAAAAAAGTTATTTGAACATTGTTTAAATATGAGATAAGGTGAGATATTATCTATAATATTTAATGTATTGATATTAAACTTTGTATATGATCTATAGTCTTCTAATATAGCTATATTTGAATATTGTAGCATATATAATATATAAGCAAAAGCACTAAAACTGGATGTCCCTGTTCTAAGATATTTCATTCTCTTTTCTCAGTAGTCTAATTGTGGTCTGTTATTCCTAGCTGTTCTCTTGCCCTGAGTTCACATTCTTTCATATAATTATGTGGATGTATTTTCATATCATTTATTCTGAGCCTCGTAATTTATGGCAGGAAGAGGTTTATAGGACAGGCGTGAAATTAACACCTGTTTGTCTCTCAGGACTCAAATTAATTAACCTACTACCTTAATAGAGAACGACAGGCACACGGGAGGTGGTGTGTGTTTGTGTGTGTGTGTGTGTGTGTGTGTGTGTGTGTGTGTGTGTGTGTGTGTGTGTGTGTGTGTGTGTGTATGTGAGTGTGTACATGGCCCACAAAACTCATGTTGGATTCTCTGACACTGGTTTGAAATGTAGAGGGTTTTCATGAACTTTGATAGCAAAACTTCTCACTAACACTCTTACAGGTAAAACTGTTTCTTTAGAATACCATAGCCATGTTACTGCCTTCAACCACACATTCTCTCTTCAGACATATTGCAATGTCAGCAAACCTAGACATGGAAAATTATCAAGTGTTAAAAAAAAATAAAAATAATAATTACTTCAGCAAGATGTCATTTACTGATATAATATTACTTATGTGAAAGTTGATAATTATTCTAAGAGTCTTGAAAACATTTACAGTAATAATAAGCAGTGTTATATCACTAGTGTAGTTTTTATGAATATTCTGAATATTTTTTTATTTTAATATTTTCTAGGTTTTTTTTAATGTCCATATTTGTATTATGTTTTTGCTTAGGGTTTAGCACATCAAGGTAAAGTAATTAGAAAGACTAATAAGAAATGTTTTGGTAATTAGCTAGTTGAAATAAAACAATACGTTTATTATGATTATTATTGCAAAAAAACAAAGTTGCAAAGTTCTTTAAACAAAGCCATATTCCATTATTTGTAGTGTTAAACTGTAAATTTTTTTTACGAGTTTGCATCAATTAAAAAGGTACACATTTGTACTTAAAGAGTGCAATTTAATATATGTTAAAATATAATTTTTTTATATAATATAATAACTGAATTTGCATAATCATTACTCCAGTCTTGTCTGTGTGTGTGTGTGTGTTTATGCTTTTACGAATAGAAACACATTTTTTACAGTAAATACAGTAATGAATAGTATGAATACAGTAAAGCTTTATTTGAAGCCTTTATACATAATGAATTATAAATGTATTTTTAATGTATTACTTAGGCCCTGTAATGCACCTTACAATGCATGAGCTCATGAATAATTGTAAACACAGATACACAGTACATTATAATACTTTTCCATTAGTTGCTACACCTTTAGAAAGTATAATGCTTTAAAAGGAAATCTACTTTAAAAAGGAATCTACAAATATCATAATTTTTGCATTAGCATTAAGAATTTTAGCTTTAGATATAATTATACATAAAGATACAATGCTTTACAATGTACATTATAAATGAATATGCAAGATACATAAAGGCTTCAAGAAAGGTGCTTCCAAAAACCTAGAGTTAATTCATGAATCTGTCTCTGTTTCTGCAGTTTGTGGCTCATCCGAACTGTCAGCAGCAGTTGCTGACGATCTGGTATGAGAATCTGTCTGGTCTTCGGGAGCAAACCACTGCAGTGAAGTGTCTGGTGGTTTTGGTGGTGGCGCTGGGACTCCCTCTGCTAGCTTTGTGGTACTGGTTTGCCCCATGCAGTAAAGTAAGCCACATTAAAAACCTGTCAAAAACATGCCTGGGTCCTGCAGTAACCATTTTAGACACACTCGTTATTTAGCATTTACTTAGAATTTAGTGTTAGTATTTTATCTGCTGATGTCAACTTTATGTAGTCACTTTTGTTTCTATGATGGTAAATGGTAAATGGACTGCATTTATATAGCGCTTTCAACAGACCCATGGCCATCCAAAGCGCTTTACAAGTTGCCTCACATTTACCCATTCACATACTCATTCATAACGGCGATATTTTGTATGATGCTATTATAGTTAACCAAAACTAAAATGATAAATAAAAACATAAAATGTAAAACAAAATAGTAACATAAAATGTTACTTAAACATAAAAAAGTTATTTTAATTCATCAGGTTAAACTCTATGAAAAAGAGAAATATTTCCTTGGCACACATTTGCAATGCCAAAATGACAGAAAGTCTTATTGTGTCAGAATAGACAACTACTTTTGAATGTTGCTATCATAGTCTCTCTTTATTTTTCTCAGCTCCTGTCCAGTTAATTTCTCACAAAGCCATTAAAAACATTTCTATAAATTGAAATAAAATAGGAAATAAAATATTTTATATATAAATATATTTCAGCAACAGATGCCAAGGAAACATTTTCTTATTTATTTAGTTTAACTTGATGTACTAAATAAAAATGAAATAAGAATGAATACAAATTATAGAGACGTGCAGTATATATAACTACTAAAAATGACAAAAGTGCGCAACAAAATGAAAACAAAATAAAAAAATAAAAACTGATCTAAAATATTAATATTATATATTGTATTGTATTAATATTAATACAAACTATAGTAGTAGAATGCTGCTGTCTACAGTGTCTGCCATTTATAAGATGCCTTCAGTGCTAAACTATAAAAAAATATTTTTTAAAGATGTAGATAAAACAAAGATCATTGGAGTTTTACCAAAATGCTATTTCAGTCTTTCTACAGTATTTCAAATTTCATATTTAATTCAGTGTTTTACATGCCATTTCTTTGTAATTATTTGTGAAATTTACCAGTAATTGAGTAAATATGCGTTCAACGTCAATTTTACACAAATAATTTTTTTTTTTTTTTTTCAGTATAATGAGTTTGTGTTCCCATGTTTTCTCAGCTTGGTAAAGTACTACGCAGTCCTTTTATGAAGTTTGTTGCTCATGCGGCCTCCTTCATCATCTTCCTCTGTCTGCTGGTGTTCAATGCATCCGATCGCTTCGAAGGCATCACCACCCTTCCCAACGTCACCGTCACTGACTACCCTCTCCAGATCTTCAGAGTCAAGACCACACAATTCTCCTGGACAGAAATACTGATCATGGTCTGGGTAGCAGGTAATGCACCAACATTGGTAATCAATATTCATTCATTTATATGATTTCAGCTCTACATGATCCCTTTGTACAACCAACATTAAGACCAAAAGAGATTTGCAAGGGATTCAATGAGAAGTTAATCTTATTACTCTCTAGGAGAAGCAACTGAGAGGTTGTAGAGATCTCATTAGTGCTTGTTCTTTCGTATATAAAATTTTAGTATTACGGGCCATTTATTCAAAAGACTGCAATGTTTATTTCCTACAGTGTCAGAAGTAGAGTTCCTCACTTCAGGACCAAAGCAGGATGATTAATCGTGATTAATCGCATCCAAAATAAAAGTTATTGTTTACATAATAAATGTGTGTGTACTGTGTATATTTATTATGTATATATAAAGACACACACATACAGCATATATTTCGATGTATTAACATGTATATAATTATAAATGTTTTAATATATAAACTAGGGCTGGTCAAGTTAACACATTAATTGATTAATGCCGATAATTATTTTATCGCACATTAACAAAAAAAAAAATTAATTATGAAAGTCCATTGCTCACTGGCTCTGAATATACATACAGACAAATCATGGGGCACAGGAGGGAATGCTCCCGATCAAATTATTTAGGCTAAGCATCCCCTTACCAAAGTTTATTTTATTAAGTATACTTAAGAAAATTTCAAGTATATTTTTAAGTATACTTTATGTAGCAAGTATACAAATATCAGTGTTCTCGTAGTATACTAGAACATTGAAATATCTTCTTCACTTGGGTTTTTTTTTTAAATTCTGTACAGAATGTGTACTAGCGCCCTCTACTGTATAGCAATGAAAACACATATTCTAGGAGCACAAGTATAGCTAAAATATATTTAGACTTTTTGTATAAGTCAAGTATACTTAAATGAGTACATAAAAAGTAAACTAAAAGCATACTTTCCTAATTTGAGTTTAAAAGAAGTATACTAATAGCACACTTGAATAAACTTCTTTTTCGCGATGGTCAGCATACACAAACCACTGTCTACTGTCATTTTTAAAAGAAAAGAATGCATCGAGCTCGTAATCACGGCTTCATAAATGGGAAATAGGAAGTATCTGATAGCACGTGAAGACAGCAGAGAAGCTCTTGCTCAGCACAGTGGAGTGCATTGTTTTGTTAACTTTGTGGTTTATTGTTTTGAGTCGTATGGGACGCGGTAACACATGTCCCTCTCACAATATATTGCTTTACACGTCTATTCCTTTTGCCGTTCAGAAATATTCACGCAATCATGCAGCATATATCAGAAGATCTGCACTCCGGCACAGTTAGCGCTCACACTCACTGATCTACAGATAACTGAACCGCGCTCTTGCCCACCTCTTCCAATGGAATGCATTATTAGTTTCGTGTACAACAATGTGATTAATTGTGATTAATCTTAGACAATCATGCGATTAATCATGATTTTTTTTTACATTATCATTGCCCAGCACTAATATAAACATATATTTATTATATAAACATAATATATTTTTTTAAAAATATATGTATGTGTGTATACACAGCACAAACACATATATTAGTAAACAAAAACTGGAATTTGTAATTAATTACATTAATTGCTATTAATCGTTTGACAGCACTAATTATTATGCATAATTACATGGAAGTAACCCTAATCCTAACCCCAACCATATAGTAAGTGCATGTAATTAATTCAGATTACTCAGTACTTAAATGTATTATCACACTTTAACAAGGACAACTGTCTGAAAGTAGTGATGTTCGTAACATTTCCACAGTTTTCAGAGTCATTTTTGTACCTGACACAACTGACTTATGGGGTTGTTACACGTTTGGTGTTGGTCAGAATTTTTCTCTTATGCTCAACAAGGCTTCATTTATTTGATCAAAAATAGAGTAAAAAATGTAAAGTAACTGTTTTCTATTTAAATACATTTTAAAATGTAATTTATTCCTTTGATGCAAAGCTGAATTTTCAGCATCATTAGTCCAATCCTTCAGAAATCATTCTAATATGCTGATTTGATCCTCAAGAAATTATCTTATTATTAGTTAGTTAGTTAGTTCTTTCTTTGAAACAGCGTTACCTGAACTAGGTACCTGATACCTGAGCTTATTTTTGAGTACGTTTCAAGGTTCAATGCTCACTTTAAGAAACTCAAAACAAGCAAACAAACACTGTTCAGCATATTATTTTAGAGTCATTTAAAACTAGGAATGTTCATTTATCACTGTCACATTGTGAAAGGATCTAGTAATGCAAGGCTTTTCACGGGCAATGCATCATTGAGAGGGCAAACTGCAGATCGGATTGGGTTTAGAACATTTTCCTATTCCGTTTGTGGTTCGGAGAGTTCACCCACGCTGAGTGCACCTCATTACATTTGATGTAAGAAAATGTTTCGCCATTTCATCCAGGACAAAATTCTGGGGTAACGCATTAAATAAGGGAAACTAATATGTGTTGCATGCCATGTGATGTTTGCATCTGTTATTTTTCATTTTAAGGGTGATTAAGGGCGAGTTTTTTTTGGATTGTTTTCATCTTTTAATTTAGAAATTTAGTTTATCATTAAGTCAGTGTCACCAAATATAATGTGCTGTTGCTGCAGTGTTCTTTATAATTCATGACACCATGTGACTTTTGCTTGTTTGCTTGCATGGTGCAAAAATCTAAAAGCGTTGCTTGGCTTCCATCGGAATAGTGACAGAGTGATGGTCTTTCAGTCGGTGATGACACCTTTGACATGTTATAAGTGTAAAAGCCATCCTTGTTGTGCTTAGAAGTGACCATGCGCGAAGGCCATTAATAGGTTGACCTTTTTTTAAACCAAGCACACACTACAAGCCTTGAGTGTGCACTAAGCTTATGGATAATTGGATTTTAAATGTAAGATATAGTGTGTTTAGAATGTGTTTGGAATGTTTGTTCAAAGTGTGTGTTCAGATGTTCATTTAAAGTGTGATTTTAGAATGTTTTCCCATAGTGTGTTTAGAATGTTCATTCATGGTGTGTTCAGAATGTTCATTTCAAGTGTGCGTTCAGCTTGGATGTTCAGATTGTTTATAGTGAGTCTTTAAAACATTTACTGACAGTGTGTTCGGAATGTTCATTCAAAGTGTGTTTTTAGAATATTTGTTCATAGTGTGTTCAGAATGTTCATTCAAACAGTATTTTTTTTTCTTTCAGAATGTGATTATAGTGCTCATACAAGTGTAACATTGTGGAAGTGTGTGTGGGAAGGTCCATTATATTGTGGTGATGGCTGAGGGCTCAACATGCCTCCTCTGAACCCAAACCTCTGACTGCTCCCCCTTCAACACAACCTCCTGTCACTGTTCTCGCTCAATCGAATGGCTTCTGCTGAAATAAGGCATTTAGTTTTGGAGATAAAAAAAAAAACCTTTCCATCTAGCTTGCTTTTAGTGTGAGAGTGAATTGTGTGAAGTTTTTCATTAAATGGATTTCTTTTGGCATTCTTCTGGCTTCGATTTAAAATTAAAGATATAATGCAATGTAATTCGCTGAGGCTCCATCATAATTCTCCTATCATGCTGTGTTCTCCTCAGGCTCTTTGATTTGTCTGATTAGTTCTCTCTCTCTCTTTTGATCTCTTCCTCACCTCTTATGTTCTGATGTCTCAGTATCTCAATATGACCTCAGTCCACAATCTGTTTTGTCAGCTCCATGATTTTCTTATCTGATCGACTGAGTAAATGTTACAAATCCATGCCCAACTTTTACCTTTTAAAATAATATGTAATAAATAAGGAATTTATATATAATATATACAAAATATATGTTGTTCAATGTGTCAATTTTTAAATTTGACATTTTTGTGATAAAAAAATTATTTAATAAATACATTTATTTTTTATTTGTTTATTTTTTAAATAACAGTTTTTAGTAAATAAATAAACTGCAAAGTTCATTTTATCAATATTCAATAATAATTTATTACAAATGGGTTTCATTTGATTACAAAACAAAACATTTACCGTAATACAAGAAAAAAAACCTCTATAATAAAATGTCCAAATGTATAATGGTTATATGAGTTTTGGGGTCGAAATATGCTGAATTGTCCATCAATTTTCAAAAAAAAATTCTTATGCAAAAATGTATTTATCTGAATTTGTGACCTGGATATGATTTTGTGAAATTTGCCTCACTATTCTCATCTATTTTTCATATATCTACACAAATCAGAATTGCCTTCCATTGTTTTTACATGTTCATTATAGCACATTTCCATCAATCTGTTTTCCGTCAGAAAGAGAGAATGAAGGATGAATGTTTAGGTATTTTCTGGCACAGTGTAGATGCTTGAATTGCTTGAGTTTGAAGTTACCACAAGAAATGATAACTACACTGCAAAACAGGTCTTGTTAAGTTCATTCAACTAGCACAAAAAAGCTTATTTCTATTTTCAGCTACACTGCATAGAATGCTTATAAGCTACTGCTGTGTTGACCCTCAGTACGCCTCTGTTTTCTGCAGGAATGATGTGGTCGGAGTGTAAGGAGCTCTGGACAGAGGGGCCGAGGGAATATATCATGCAGCTGTGGAACCTTCTGGATTTCGGCATGCTCTCCATCTTCATCGCTTCATTCACAGCCCGCTTTTTCGCCTTCCTACAAGCAATGAAAGCCCAGGAGTATGTGGATGAGAAGATCCACGCTCCAGACCTCTCAATGGTCACGCTGCCACCAGACATCAAATATTTCACATACGGTGAGAGAGTATGTGTATCTGTATCTGTATCTGTACACACAAGCAATTAACATTATGTTCTATATGAATATTGGTAGTTTTATATTATAAATAAAAACATGATTAAATGTAATGATTTTTTTACATGCAAGGATTTGCTGATGGGTGTGCACACTATAGTAATTTGTACCATTTTTGTTACTTGAAACAAAATAAATGTAAATGGACTAAACTTAAATTTCCTGTTTTTTCAGCGAGAGACAAGTGGGTTCCGTCGGATCCTCAGCTGATCTCTGAGGGTCTGTACGCCATCGCTGTGGTCCTGAGCTTCTCTCGGATCGCCTACATCCTCCCGGCCAACGAGAGCTTCGGGCCGCTGCAGATCTCTCTGGGACGAACCGTGAAGGACATCTTCAAGTTCATGGTCCTCTTCATCATGGTCTTCCTCGCATTCATGATTGGCATGTTCATCCTTTACTCTTACTACCTGGGGGCAAAGGTTAACCCCGCCTTCACCACGTGAGTGACATGCATGTTCTGCAATGCATATTGAGGAAAATATAAAACATATGTATAATTATGGATGTGTATAAGTATACATATTTTCAAATGCACTAGTTGAGTTAACCAGGTATATATGGATTAGTTAATGTTTACACATTCTTGTGCTAAAGTCCATTAGTAAATAGTAGTCCATTAGTCCAAAGTAATTACAGATAAAACAAAAATGCAAAAAAACAGGCCAGTTAAATTAACTAGTGAACCTCAGAAACTGATTAGTCAGCTGTTGCAATGACTAGATGACAGTTTTACAGTTAACTTTACAATTAATTATAGAAATTAATTTTAACATCTTAAAATTATTTTTTATAAAACTGACTAGTCAGTGTTGCAATGACCATTATGACCAACTTAACACATATTTTTAAATACTTCAAAGCAATTCGTTTTACAAAAATTATTTGGATATCTTAAAATGATTTTTCTTTTTTAAAAGATTTTTTTTTTTTTGCATCAGTTTAGTTACATTATTTAGTTTAATTAGCAATTAATTCTACCAAAATGATTCTGAAATTGTTTTAAACTCAAAATAACAAGATTATAGACAATTTATTATTAGATTTTTTTTTATTTGCCTTGTTTTAGGTGGACTTTTTTTGTTTCTCATTTTACCACGATAAATGCGACTTTTGTGCAAGATGGTCATAAATATACCACATGCGGCTGCTCAACTCAAAGTAAGGCTCTGTGTTCTGTCAGGCGGAGCATCTGTAGTGAATGTGTCAGTCCTGTGAAATGAACTCTTGGTTTCCCAGCATCAAATGTGAGGTTGTCAAGTATACTGGAGGTCATTTCACACTAGAGTGCCTCCAGCGGGATGAGGTTTGTTTCTCTGCAGGTCAGAGGTGATCAAACAAGACCTACAAGTCAGCTTGTGTGTGTGTGTGTGTGTGTGTGTGCAGCCTGGTCTTATTGTTTACATAGGTATTAATACGTAACATTTACAAGCACAAAAAATACATTTTGTACGTTTTTATTGATGCTAAAGCAAATCGCTACGTATTTTTATCTAAAAAAAAAACTAAATATATTTCCGTATCTTTTATATAATTAAGATGTTCATATTAATGCATTTTTTTTTTCATTTTATCAGTAAGCGATTTAGATTTTTAGACATTTTGACCTACCCCAAACCTAAACCTACCCATTTTATAGCGAATATTAAAAGGTTATAAAATGCAATTGATCTAAATAAAGATTTTAGTAACAATTTAGCATTCAAAATATTTTTATAGTCGCTAATACGACTCCTACCTCTAAGCATAATCATAATCATAGCTGTTTATGTAACATTACAGTATAAGAAAAACATGATCAATGCAATTACAATCAAGTTTGAAGGACAAACAGTTACTGAATTTTTTTTTCAAAATGGATTGTGGACACTTCATGTTGACTTTAAACATTCTCTTCGCTCTTGTGTGTGTTCACAGGGTTGAGGAGAGTTTTAAAACTCTCTTTTGGTCCATATTCGGGCTGTCTGAAGTCTCTTCTGTGGTGCTAAAATACGATCATAAATTTATTGAGAACATTGGCTATGTGCTGTACGGGATCTACAATGTTACCATGGTGGTGGTTCTGCTCAACATGCTCATTGCCATGATCAACAGCTCGTACCAGGAAATAGAGGTGAGCTGTCTTTCAGTGCTCTCTTTAGAGAATCCCACACGAGTTTAGAGTTTGCATTCAGATTGAGTGTGAGATCGCCAACACCGATACTTGTGCCAAAATGAAACCTAAGAGCAAGCTAATCATAATCAAGATTTACAAAGCTGTGATTGAGAGGTGAATAGAAAGAAGAAACTACCACACACTTTTGAACCCTTTTTTGTTTCTTCATTGGAAGAACTTTGGTGAAATGTAGTATTACATTACTTGTTCACCAGTGGATCTTCTGCAGTGAATGGGTGCTGTTAAACAGCTGATAAAAAGATCACAATAATCCACAATCTCCATCAATTAACATCTTGTGAAGTGAAAAGTGGGTTTGTTATAAACAAATCCATCAAGACATTTTTAAAGGAATAGTTAACCCAAAATGACTTTTTTCCTGAATAGAACAGTTAAGAAGGTATTTAGCTGAAACCGTTTTGTGATTGATAAAATGTCAAAGTCTCAATAAAGCATAATAAGGAACACAAAATAAATATACCTGTGGATTCTGATTAAATATTGATGTCTTTTGAAGCTAAACGACTGATCAGTTCAAGAAACTGAACATCTTTCTATCCATAATATTGTTTAATCCAGTAAAAAAGTCACCACGTCTGAATCAGGAGAGAAATATGCAGATCAAGCACAGTTTACAATCAAAAACAGTCCAAAACAGTTCTATACAGATGTTTCAGTGGGCTTTGATGTGAAGGAAATCATAGAAATCATATTTTCACTTCACAAGACTGAATTGATGTACTGGAATTGTGTGGATTATAGTGATGTTTTTATCCACTATTTTGACTCTCATTCTGACGGCACCCATTCACTGCAGAGGATCCACTGGTGAGCAAGTGATGTAATGCTAAATTATTTCAGATCTGTTCCCTTGAAGAAACTCACTCATCTACATCTTTGAAGGCCTAAAGATGAGTACATTTTCAGCTAATTGTCATATATGCCTTTAATTAAAGTCTTCTTTGCCAAAAATATGTCTGGAATCAGATCAAACTTGTCCTCTGTGTTTCCAATTGTCCCCTGGGAGAAAAATAATGTCTGAGGCTTTTGATAACGCTGCTGTTAAAATGACTGTAATCTTGCAGAAGGACTCTTAGATGGGGCTTTGACTCTCACTGAGCAATTGTACTTGAGCAAATGGCTCATACTTCAGATTTCTGGAGAAGAGGCATTTAGTGCCTATTGCTGTCCGAAAATGTAACACTGAACCTCAGCTTAACCCTTGCCATGCTGAAAATTCTAGACCTAATTAAGTTTTCCTGGTCAAAAATGACTGGACTTTTTTTTTAAAATCTCTCATTATTCTATATTATCAAACATTTTCATTTATCAAAAAAATGTAAACAATTCTAATAGTTTTATACCGTATCTAACATTTTGTTTTTTGCAGGATGACGCAGATGTGGAGTGGAAGTTCGCTCGGTCTAAACTCTGGCTCTCATATTTTGACAACGGCAAGACTCTCCCGCCTCCGTTCAGCATCGTCCCCAGCCCGAAGTCCTTCTATCTGTGTGTCAAGAGACTGGTCAACCTGCTGCGGTGTCGCCCGCGCCGCCTGAAGAAAGACGTGGAGCTGGGCACGGACAACTCCAAGTCCAGAGTATGTGCTTGCTGATGAGGATTGTTTTTATTTGTGTGTCAGGGTTGCACAAAATACTGATTTTAAGAAATGTCTTTTTCAGTTCATGAGCGTGAATTTAAATTGAATTGGCCAAAATACACAGAAAGTTGAATCAATACATTAAATCTACATGTACAATGCAAATGTTTACATTATATACATACACACAAATATAATATTTATATTTAATATATTTAGTCAGTAAATATTGGAAAAATGAATTTCTGAAATTAGTTTACCTGAATTTAAAAATACAGTATACAATGTCTTATAGTGTTTACGTTTGAATCTTCAAAAAGTAGATGTATAACATTTTATCATTCATCTAATTTTATATATTATACATATGTAAAGTGAAACCCCCTGTACCACAAAACCAGTCTTAGGTGGCTGGGGTTATTTATATCAATAGCCAAAAAAACATTTTATGGGTCAAATTTATCAATTTTTCTCTTTTGCCAAAAATAGCATTGCTAAGGGCCTCATTCAGTATTTTTTTTTTTTGCACCCTCAGATTCCTGAATTTAAAATCATTGTATCTCTGTGTGTGAAGGAGCTCTTGAATGATGCATGATATCTTTCCTCCTCCAGTTCCCTCTTTCTTAAATCTGTAGCCTGACACAGTTCTCCACCTTCTTTTTTTTAAAGGATGAAGTACCTCTCCACCATCCGCCCTGCTCTCAGTGTGATAATTCACTCAACACCATTCATTTTCTGTCTCCATTCTTAATAAGTCTGTCCTTTTTGTCCAGTGAGAGCCACAATGATCTATCTGTCCAATAAAGCCCAGATAATACCTCCCTATGTAATTAACTTATCGACATTTCCCAATCCAAACCGTTTTTTAGTGTTTCCATGAAAAAAGACAGATAGTTCTGTCTTTATTTAGCCTACGGAGAGAATCGATGGCGTTTCAATGCAGAACTGAGTGGAGCAAACTCTGATGAAGAGGTGAAATCATTGCTTCCTCGGGGCAAATGTCACTTCATCTCCTGTGCGAGCGTGAGCACATGACCACAAAACCATGAGAGTAACTGCATTATTGAGATTCATCTGTGGCAGAGGCCTCCATCTAATTCACTCTGATCAGTTCAGCGTCTCCCGTGGGCTGCGTAATTGAAAAACTGAGGAGAACATGTGCAGAGCAGCGTCTACAAAAGACACGGAAGAGAGGGGCTCATCTGCTGGATGCTTGCATGACTGCTGTTGTTGATGTTGAATCAGTCGCGAGGGCATCAGGGAACATTCACTCATGCACAGGGACAGTCAAGCTGTTATGAGCTCAAGTATATAATCACATTAGATTGTAATTTGTTTCAACCACAGATGGTTGAGTCTGTCTTTACAGTGGGAACTGTTGAACTACACTGTAAGAAATCTGTAAAATAGGGGCGCAATGTCCTGTTAGGGGTGTTTTACAGGTGTTTTCTTGTATTTTGCAAATCATTGCATTATATTTTAGGGTTGATGGAAATGTCCATTGATGGATTACTGGATACTGTCCTGGCAGAAAATTGCCATTGCATTTTCTGTCTTCTGTTTGAGAATTGCTGTTATTTTAGTGTTAATTGCTATAGTATTTTAGTGATGTTTTAAATATCTTGTATTTTCAGTTTATATTTTAATTTAGTTTAAGTTCTTTTATTATATGCTTTTGGCATTTTTATTCATTATTGTTGTTTTTTCAGTATTTTCCAATAATTCTAGCTTTAATGTAGTAAAATATACTACAAATATATAATATTCCGTATAGCCTTTTAATATTTCTTAAAATTTCCTTTTTTAGTTTTAGTTTTAGAACTTAAGCTTAAAGTAAAATTAGATATTTAGCCTTGGAAAACAACTGAAATAACTGCAAGTTTTCTAATTATTATTATTATTATTATTATTATAAATATTTTAATGTATTTTATTTTATTTCAGTTTTATTTCAATTTCTAAAAAACATTTTTTTATGGTTTCAGTTAACGCTAACAACAATGCCGAGAAAGTCTTCAGTCATTTCAGTGGTTTGTTACGCCCCCTGGAGGCCAAAAATTATAGATAATTTTATTTTACATAAATTTGCTTCTGAAATTTGATCCGTTTGATCCATTAAACATTATTGTCTCAATTTTATTGTTATTTTTGATTAATTTATTTTTATTAACTGTTAACTTAATTATTTGAATTATTAACTGTAAAAATGGCTACATGTAATTTCTTCATCTGTTAACATTTACATTTACATTTATATATATTATATTATTATAGAATGGATGGATAGAGATATATCTAATATTAATATCGTATTATACATAGGTTTTGTTGTGTTGAAATTGGAATTGTCAATTGTGAAATTTCAGTGGTTTTGATCTCAACTACTGAAATCTGGTAATCAGTTATTGAAAACCCCTGCGAGATCATCTTCAATAATCAATATTTCTCAATGCTTACAGCTGAACCTCTTTACCCAGTCTAACATGAGGATGCCAGACTCTCACAGCTTCAACAGCATCCTAAATCAACCCACACGCTATCAGGCAAGACCTCCGTCATCTCTCTCTCTCTCTCTCTCTCTCTCACTCCTATGATGAATTATCACTGCAGAATTCACCCTTATCCATTTCTCTGATCATCATTTTGTCTGATTCCCTCACACAGCAAATTATGAAGCGTCTCATCAAACGCTATGTACTGAAAGCACAAGTGGACAAAGAAAATGATGAAGTGAACGAAGGTGAAGTGTGACTTACACTTACAATGAGAACTAGTCGGATATTAAAAAAGGATGACTCTATGATAAATCTAATATGATTAGGATGTAATAATTCTCAAAGTTTATGTAGGAGTAAGTCTGACAAAAACATGTTGCATCTCATAACTGAAAGAAAGAAAAATCATATTTCGATTATAGAATATTAAGCCTATTTAAGGATCATTAGGAGTTTTTATTATTATTATTATTATTATTATTATTATTATTATTATTGCAGGACAATTATGCATATTTTTACCCTCAAATGTTCTTGACAATGTTCCTATTTTCATATATATTTGTGTTTGATCTGTAGGCGAGCTGAAGGAGATCAAGCAGGATATTTCCAGTCTGAGATATGAGCTGCTGGAGGAGAAATCTCAGGCCACAGAAGAACTCTCACTCCTCATACAGACACTCAGTGACAAACTCAACCCACGATCTGTCCATCCACACTGACACAAAGCAACGGTGAAGTCATTCTTTATCTGAAATAATTTAATATGCAGGGATCCCGAGCTCTGTCTAAACAATAGCAGATGAGGGCATAAAATATACACTTCTTCTTTAAGTTACTGTTAACTAAGGTAAAATGTGGGTCACTCTACTGGACAGTGTTTTGTTTTCTTTTGTTTGGTTGATTGACAGCTCCACTCAAAGATTTCTGTATTTGAATTTCACATACAATTTCCAGCCATTAAGGTTACACAGGTAAAAAAAAAAAAAAAAATTATAAATAAAATAATAATAATAATAATACATTTAATGCATATTTGTCAGTCATACATAAATGGCTTTCAGAAAGATTCTGTTTTTCAAAAATGTTAATGTCTTTGAGATGCTGTTGTAGCTCTATTAATATTTTGAATCTAGTTTTATTTATTTTAAATTTTATTTTCATTTTAGTTAACGTTTTTAAAGTTCAAATTTTTCATTATATTTCTGAATATAGTTTATTAATTGATTTAAGTTTTCATTATTTTAGTTAATTAATTAGTACATTTGATTAATCCAAATTAAAATAAGAAAAATCACCTGGGCAATTAGCTGAAGAAAGTTTTTTTTTTTTTTTTTAGTTATTGTTTATTTTATAAGTGGCATTTAAGTAAAATGTATTCAGATTGCTCAGCATAAATCTGTTCATTGTAAAAACAATTACATTTATTCAGTAAAAAAAAAAAAAAAAATTAACAAGCAATATCCAAATAGTTAAAATATAGATTGAAACAAATTATTATTGGTGTTAAATATATATAATTGTGTACTGTATTTAAAATGCATTCATTTTATGACTATTAAAAAACTTGGTAACCTGTTTTATTTATGGATGACTGACACATATACATCACAGTATGTTTGGTTCATGTTATTTTTTTATTATTTTTTATTTATATTTAGTGGTTGTTTGTTCCACATCTGTGATCATGCATTTATGTAAAATAGTGGTAATTCTGAATATTTTAATTAGCTAAATGTACAGTATTTCTCTTTAAGCTTTAGGCAGGGATGTTAGTTGCATCTGTCTTTATCCATTCCCAGAATTCCTTGAGAACCTGTATTAGAGTAATTGTAAAACTTCAAATTTAATAGATTAAATATTAGTGGTCACGTGTCCATAAACCCTCGAGCACAAATCTATGCAGGGTCAATGTTTGTCTGTACATCACAGTTGGCAACATCTTACAGATTATTTTTAATAATATTATTTATTGTTACAGTCACTTTAGTTGTTGTTTTGTTACAGTCACTTCCACTGTGTGCACAGAAGTTAATTAGCTGTTTACTTTCTGTTTAACTCATATTCAGGAATTGTTGCCTGAATCTTATTTTAAGCAATAGTTTGTCCAAAAATGCAAATTCTATCATCATCATTTATCAAACCCATAATATTTATTCGTGTGAAATACAAAGGGAAGACATTTGAGATGTGTTTTTTTTTTGTTGGTTTTGTGACGTCAGAGCAGAACTAGGCTTGTGGAGATTATGATATCATATTTAAAATGTTTTGTGTAAAAACCTGGACTTTGAGAACCGATGTCGTTCCGATGAGGGTTTTTCAGTGTCATTATGAATGATCGATCCATAGAGGGCGCCGTCTCATTTCACAAAGTGTAACTGTTCTTAAAAGAAAATTCAAGGCTCTCTTGATGAATTATTTATGTAGGCTAAATCCAAATCAGTAGATGTTATATTTCATGATAGACACAGTATATCTGCAGCAGCAGGCAGTATATATTTCATCAGATCAGAGCAGGGCTACTCAACAACAACACAAATATGCGTGAGAATGTCAATTCAGATTTGCTTTTGCTTGCATTTTCGTTTCATTTCCTTAAATGTATAAGCTATGCATTATTTTCATATAAACATTACATGATTTTAGTGGGAAATCTGAGAAATTTACCTATAAATATTACTGTAATACAATAGCATTGAGACTCTAAATTTGAAATTTGTAATGTTTTCTATATAAAATCTATTCATGAAAACAAATGTGTTGTAATTCATTTATTGTGAGCACATCACACAGGTCTACAAGTGAAACCTAAAGTAAATGTCTTTAACATACAGTGCCATCGCAAACCATTCTGCAAGTGTTTTAATATCAGAATCAGATCTATTGAAACAAACACGCTTTCGATGAGATCTTTTCACAGAGAGGTTCTTCTGGTCCTTCATCAGTGCTGATACAAATTAGACAAGACCGTTACTAAAGCTTTACACAATCCTTTAAATAACTGAAATACAGATTAATCAGTGTTCTTAAGAATGCTTTGATGTCTACATACACAACTAAAATCCACCTTGAGGATACTGCTTTTGATATTCAATGTTTTCCCCTTTATGCCAACATACAGAGTCAGGTTTATATGAAAGTGTGTTTCTTTAATCACCTCACATGGTCACAGCAGAACATTCTGGAGAAGTTATTTATGAATATATGAAAATATATTAAATATTATTTAAAGGGCCTGCTAACAATAAATGTCTATACGCAGTGACGAAAGCTGTGCTATTTAGAAGAAATGGTATTAATTTCAACACAACAACACATATAAAATACCATTTGTAAATGAACAGATAAATAGTAAAAAAAAAATATTTTACTCTATACGGTTTACTCACAGTTTGTCTAAAGAAAAATAGGCCTAGCTGAAACTACAAAATAGTAAAAATAGTCAAATGTAATAGGCCTATTAAAATACATCTCGAGTGGAAAAGTTGTTATTTTTTATTTTACTGGTTAAATTTAATATGGCAAAAAGATCAACATCCATAATGCATTTATATAAATGTCAAAATCATGATATACCGTATTTATGTCAAGTCTAGTTCATTTTATTTGAATAGCTCTTTTCACATTACATGTCATTTTTGCTGAAAATCGTCCTCTAAACCAAGCAGCCACCCTCTTTTTTTCAAGCATGTTCAAATAAACCCTGGGGACTTTTATTATGCATTGCGTTTACAGGGGCGTTTTTCCTTTCTGGCAAGTGTTATTATTCACTTCTGTTGCAACTTTCATAAAGACTGATGACTGTATAAATGTTTACATTCTGTGACAGATCTACATAATAAGCCTAGCTCTAGTCGCATTCTGTGCACAAGTGTGCTCATGAGTCAGGATGGCCGAGCGGTCTAAGGCGCTACGTTCAGGTCGTAGTCTCCTCTGGAGGCGTGGGTTCGGATCCCACTTCTGACAAACACACTTTTTCTTTGAAAAGAATCCTAAAACACAATGCTGCTGTTATCACAAAACACCAACAAATGAGTGGCCGACAGAAGTGCTCTACAGGAAATCTACACATTTATATTTGTAAGCCGTTTTTCTTTTTTGTCTCAGTGAAAAGCATGTGTATCTTTCAGGACACACCCAATCATTCAAATATAAACAAGTTCAACCTTACCCATATTTTTTCTTTTGTCATATCACAAAGAAGCATGCCTCAAACAATGAGTTCAGATTACAAACCATTAATTACCCAGACCTTGTTTAACATGGTTTACCTTTCTGTGATGCTCATTAAATATTTAGGAACAAATTTGTTGGACCATTTTAGTAATTTTTTTTTAGCTGGATTGCAAATCCTGGATTGAAAGCTTGTTTTGTCGTCAGATAAAAAAAGAAAAGAAAAGGTAATTGTTGACTCTTTATCTAACAATTCAGATTTTTTTTCAGAATTGTGAGATAAAAGGACTGTGACAGATACAGGCTTCCGTAGAAACGGTAACGGAGTAACATTGTGACAACTAGCCCCAGTATTTCTCATGTAAAGCATAGTGTCTAAAAATTCTGTGTTTTACATACTTTTGTGTGACTATTGTCTTTATCTTGTTTAGTTCAGTAATGCACAGCATGCTTGCTTTTCATTGGCGTTTTATTAAGTATGTGATTAGCGAACTTGTAACATTGCACCTTGTTTGTTTGATTTGTGTGGGTGTATAGGAATTACTCACATCCTGGCGCTGATTCTTTACAGAGTTCAGCACTACTTTATAATCCCTTGTTAAATTATTAACATGAAATATAGCTATCTTCTCTTATCATTACAAGTTGGTATCATTTAATGGTTTTAATGATGTACATTCATTCAGGCAAATATCACATTAACCACTTAATACATTAAACACTAACATACTGTATAGGACTGAGCATCACTTTTAAATATTAAGTCCAGTTCATCTAAACCTGTCCAAACAATTTGCACCTAAACATTTCATGAGGATCCAGAAAGCAGAGTGTTAACTGGGAGCTGTAACATGATAGTCTTGGAATTGAATGGTGTTTTGGCATGCTGTCTGCAGGTGGTGTGATTAGCAGTGACAACAGGCAAGAAAGAAAAGGAGGGACCTTGCATGTATGAACATAAATTTTTCTTGGCCTGAATGCATGGGCGTGTGCTTCTATACTGTATGTCTGTATTATCATCATGACATGACAGTCTTTGCTGAACAATATAGAAATGTTAAGGTATTCATTGCACCCTGTGCATCTTTTGAATATAGATACATTGTATATAGTTAGAACTACACAGCTTATTTTCTAACTACCGAGCCTGACTATATATATCTATAGAGATATAGATAGAATTTAGTGTTAAGATAAGCATATCATGGTTCATGTTTGTAAGTTTCTGGATGTCAATCTAGGAACCAAGCCCAACCAGAAGCCTAATTCACTAAATCTGGGTTTTAGAACTGCAGATTGAACCATATTATACATGTTTGGTTCGGTTTTCATTTGTCATTTTTCCTGATGATTTATTTTGGAAGAGTGAGAAGATAGTTATGGTAGACCACTTTCATCATCCATTTTTAAATGTACATTTAATCATTTATGAGGATAATATAATATAATATAATATCATTTTATTTATTTATTTACATTTAATCAATTAGCAGATGCTTTTATGGCGACTTACAATATTTTTTACACTTAAACAACAGATTTGGAAATAATATAAGTGCTGTAACAAATCAGTATAAAAAAAAGTTGATACAACATAAATAGAATAGAGGATGCTAGTGTTAGACAGAGGTGGGTAGAGTAACCAAAAACTTTACTCAAGTAAAAGTAAAAGTAATTCTAGAAATATTTACTCAAGTAAAAGTAAAAGTACTAGTCTTGAATAGTTACTTGAGTAAGAGTAAAAGAGTATCGGATAAAAAAATCTACTCAAGTAGTTAGTTACTAGTTACTTTGGGTTATATATACGGAGCCTATTTTTATTAAGATATATAGATAAAATGTATGTAATGTATATGTGTGTGTATAAATGTATATATTTCATCAGCCTTTACTCCAATTTATGTAATTTATTATAAAACCCTGTCTGTTTACTTAAGTAACAGATATAGGTGTCATGCCATAACATATTTTTAATACGACTTTATATTAAATGTGAATTTAACATTGAAAGTTAATGTGATATAAATATTGCTACTAATCTTTCATTGATCAGAAAGAGAGCAAATAACATTTACATTATTAAAGATCATTTTCACTGACAGTCTAGATTTCGATGACTCATCGGAACACCTCTGATTGGCCATTGCATTCAAAAGCTCAACAGAACCGTGTGTGATTGGTTAATGCGCAGCGCTGTAAAAACGCGTCTGTCTCTGGCTCAGCGCCAGCAAGCGATCACAGATCTGAATTTAGCAGCTGATGATATGACTTGCTGAACATACTCGCACCGGTGTGATTGTATTAAAATTAATAAAATCTTAATCGGCTATTTTTTGTCTTTTGGAAGCTGCATTCAACTTGACTCCCCTCTGTTATAAGCCACATACGTACAACAAACTAATGTCACAGTGGTATCGTGTACTGTGATCGAATGTAGCCCAAGTTATTACCTGATAAACAGTAGACAGCACACGCGGTGTTCATCTAATAAGGATCTCCATCGCAAGCAAATAATAGCCTTTGCAGAATTGCTTTCAATTCAGTGCAGTTCCATATCCACGTTTTCAACGCTGCTGATCTTATTAAACGTTACAACTCTTGAGTGAACCGCTTCAGATGACTCAGCGCGAGCGGCAGGGAACTGAACGACTCATTCAAACTGATTCATGAACCAATTGACTCGTTTGCCAACTGGTTTGACCAAGCATTTGAACAGAATTGACTCAAAAGAATGAATCATTCGCGAACGGGCATCGCTCGTTGCCCAGAGAAAAGTAGACGGCGCGTTTGGAATAAACTGAAGCATTTATAACATTTATTGCATAAAGATAAAGTAACGAGAGGAGCGTCGCCCACAGTAACGAAGTAAAAGTACTTATTTTCCCCCAAAATTTACTCAAGTAAGAGTATAAAGTACCCATCTTTAAATGTACTCCGAAAAGTATTAGTTACCCCGAAAAAATTACTCAAGTAAATGCAACGAAGTATATGTAACTCGTTACTACCCACATCTGGTGTTAGAGGGTCAATTTATTGTAATTTTTTAATAAAACCTTGACATATATATATATATATATATATATATATATATATATATATATATATATATATATATATATATATATATATATATATGATAGATAAATAAAAGAAAACAAGATAGCATAGAAATAGAACAGAGAGTACCAATGTTAGAAGATCAAGTGTATAAAAAATATAATATAATGTATAAAGTAAATACCGTATTTTCCGGACTATAAGTCACACTTTTTTTCATAGTTTGGCTGATCCTGCGACTTATAGTCAGGTGTGACTTATTTATCCAAATTAATTTGACATGAACCAAGAGAAATGAACCAATAGAAAACATCACCGTCTCCAGCCGCGAGAGGGCGCTCTATGCGGCTCAGTGCTCCTGTAGTCTACACTGAAGACAAGTGAAGCGCCCTGAAGCGCCCTCTCGCGGCTGTAGACGGTAATGTTTTCTCTTGTTTCTAAATACATGCGACTTATATGTTTTTTTCCTCATCATGACATATTTTTGGACTGGTGCGACTTATACTTAGGTGCGACTTATAGTCCGAAAAATACGGGTATAAGGTTAATATAACCATTTTCATAGACAACAATGTTTAAAGAAAATATCGTCGTCTAGTTGTGCCCTAAAAAGGGGAAACTTATGCAGCTTATGCATATTTTTGTAAAGGCTAAAAGTCCTTCCTGTTGTCTATGTTCATGTCATGACTTGTCATGTTGTTGAATCTTACTAACTCTATACTCTATACAATGTGTTCAATCCAAACCTGGAAATAAAGGTAAGTTATCTGCAGGCCATAAATGACAGTCATTCCAGGACAACTCAGCTGCTGAGTTCAAGTACACTTACAGCAATATGTTTGCTATAGAATTCAATATGTTTGTTAAGGTGACACAGCACTTCAGTTGGTAGGAAGAACCAGTTCTTGATGAATCACTAGAAATACAGTCACAAAGACTGACGGAGGGCAGGAGAGGCCAGTATGCCAAATAGGACAAAAGATTTACATAAAGATAGAATTGTTTGCATTGGTCTGTCCTTTCACTGTCGAAACATGCAAGTCACAGTGAACAGAGCAATATGTTCGAAAATGATTTAGAGCAGCAAATAGGGCAGTATTTGCATAGCACTCGCGAAGTTCACCCTAGCTGAGGAAAACAAATCAGAATTTTACCATAAATACACTTTTTACACTCCTTCTCAAGTATTTTGTTGTTAAAGGAAAAGCTCAGGCCATCCAAGATGTAGATGAGTAGATGAGTTTGTTTCTTCATGAACAGATTTGGAGAACTGTAGCATTACATCAACAATGGATCCCCTGCAGTGAATGGGTGCCGTCAGAATGAGAGTCCAAACAGCTGATAAACACATCACAATAATCCACACGACTCCCGTCCATCAGTTAAATCTTGTGAAGTGAAAAGATGCATGCTTTTAAGAAACAAATCCATCAAGACGTTTTAACCAAACTGTTGCTTTTTTTTTTTGTTGCCAAAATACAAACATAATCCATAATAAAGCTTCTTTCAATAAAAATGTAAGTGCAACACGTGATGATACTGAAGTGGTTGTCCTTGTAATTCACATTTTCAGCAATTTATTTCATAATGAATAGTGTAAAATGAAATATGAACATTTGTCTTGCTTTCTTACTATAAGAAATGACAGTAGTTTACAAACGAAAAGTATGTGATTGCATGATAACCTGCATGGATAAAAAAATAAAAACCTAGATAATAAACCTCTTAGCTGATTATTCATTTAAAGACCATACAATTCAGGCCATAAAATGCAAACAAAAAGCACATTTGACATGCCAGGCTTGCTTCTAAAATTGATGTGGTTCCTTCAGTTTACCATTACAGTAACAGTGCTCCTTGTTTGTTTGTGCTGTGTTAGCTAGCAGTTTCTTGAGCTGTTACTCAGGTTAGAGGAGAAACACACTCCTCAGAGAGTTATTGCTTTAACTGACAAACAGACCTAATTAGTTTATCTGGAATGCACATGAGGTACATTTTCAGGAAATGGTGCAATTTGTGCTTGAAAGCCCTAGCAAATGTTTAGCATTTCCGACCCCATGCATCTCAGCCCCAGAACTGATCATCATCAGCCAGAATTATATCATTAGTGGTCAGATACATATTTTTAATGGATTCTTAATCCCTAAAATTGTAAACTAATACTAAATATGTGTTCATTCGTCACCCGTTGTCCTTTTTCTCTTGCTGTTCCTTCCTGCTTCTGTGTCTGTGTATATCATTAAATAGCGTTTTGGCCAGCTGAACTGGAAGAGAGAGAAGAAAAATGCAATTCAACTTGGCCCGCAAAGTAGGTGAGTATGACAATAAACCACACCTCACTTGACCAGAACATTTTTGTCTCTGTTTTTCAGACTGCCAAAAAATATTTACTAGAATTGTATTATACCCTATGGAAGTGTAGTTCTACAAAATAAAATAAAACAAAATAAAAAAAGGTAATTGCAACTTTTTTTCCACCATTTGCGACCATTTTTAGAATTGCCTTTATTTTTTTCTGAATTCTGAGATTACATCTCACAAATTGCAACTTTTTATATCACAATTCTGACTTTTCAGATTTGCGAGGTCTTATCTTACAATTCTAAATTTTTCTTAGAATTTACAGAACAATTTTGTAAGAGTTGCAAGGTATAAATTCAAAATTGAAAGGAAAAAGTCATTGTGACATAAAATGTTGAATTGCCTTTTTTTTTTTTATCTGTTCCAAAAAAGAAAATTCCACAGGACACTAACTAAAAATATCACACACAATGTTTTTATTGCACTTCTCTGTCCAAATACTAAATGAGTTAATTATCAGCAGTGAAATGCTGTTGCATAACCACTGCTTTCACTGGCCAGTGACATAACATTATACTTTACCTTGCTTCAAAGCCAGGAAAAGATGCATGCCCCAGTGAATGAGTTCTGGTCAGCTCACGAGTGATTTTAAAAGGTTCAAGGTTCAATTTAAAATTGCATGCAACCAAAACCAAAACTTATGGACACACTTTCACTAATGCATTTTGAAAAAGGTAAATTTAATGTTACCACTGATGTCTATTCTCATTCAAGTGTCTGTACTATTATAATTTTTTTTATATTGAAAGCCTTTATGCAGACATTTTAATTCGACCTGACAATATTTCAATTCCATACACGTTTAGATTGTGTGTCTTACATTATAGGCTGTAAAACACATATGGTGATTTTGCACTTTTACACAGTTGACTGTATTCACCTCCTCAATGAGATCTGAACAGGGTGAACCAGTTCCTAAACAACTGCAAATGCACATCAACCGACTGACAAAAGAAGGTGCAGACATTTGTGCATGAGGCCAGATGTGTTGTCAGACTGTAGTTAATCAAATATGTTAAAATGGCAGCTAAGAGTAGTTTTAATGACTTCACTCCATCTTCTACAAGTGAGTTTAACAGCTTAGTTTGCAAGACTCCAGCAGTCTTGTTCTACCAGACTCAGAATGAACTCTGTAGACTGCAGAGCCAAACACAGTACTCAATTGGTACATATTTGGCAGTATACTCCCGGATTTGACCGAAAATCTGCAATCTGTAGAAGTTTACTGGTCCGTATACAGCTCTTATGATGCAGTGTAGTTTGTTTACATCTGGATGGTTACACTAAGTAATCTCTAATCTAAGTAAGTTCCTCTGAGATAAACAAAAATATGCACTGATTGTCACTGCAATGCAAGAAATAACATAAAGCATCTCTCTCTCATTATTCTTTTCCTGCATCTGTGTATGTGTGTGTTAACCCTTTAACTGTCACCCTGTCCTGTTAACGGGACGCCTACATTTACTTCACTATATTGCAATTAAATCTAATCTAATCTTGACAAACTATATATCGTTGGAAAGGTCTAAGACTCCCAAATATTAATTGTACCAATGTTTTTTGTAAAAAATGTAGGAAAAGTAAAAGATAAGAGTGTACCCTCAAAAATCTACATTATACAGGAGTTTTGACCTTCGCCATTTTCTCTATCACATTGTAGAAATCATCAGAAATTATATATCAACCGAAAACTTAAAAAAAAACTTTAAAAAAAGACATTGCATTACCATGTAAATGGTACATCAAAATCATGTAACAAAATGTTTTCAGTCATGAATTATAAAAATGTAGGTTTGTATCATGCATATTCAAGTCTATCTTCAAAAATGTGAGTGACAGTAAAGGTTAAACAGCTGTTTGGCCATCTGTGTAAAATGGAAGTGACTCTGTAAAAGACCAATGCAATCATAAATACTTGTCAAACTAGGTTAGTATATGACATAAAAAACAAGCATATCATGTAAGCTAACTGTTAGTCCCTCAATGACTAACATTTCGCATCATTTCCAACTTTACTATTAGGCTTTTTATTTATAAAAAGTTCAGACGCTTAATTAACCAAAACATAATTCTAAATGTCTGCTATCATTTAAACATCATCAATATCCTTTTTAAAGTTGCGTGTACAGTAACATCACAAAGGACCCACTGGCAATCAATAATGTATGTTTATGAGTGTTGTCATCATGAATGCAGTAATAGTTGGAGCTTTGCCTTCTGTGAGGGCGAGTGCATGATGACTCATCAAAAAACTTCAAGGTTTATAAAGGGAGCGTCGAGAGATCTTCTGCACTTCACTTCAGGAGCTGCTCACACATTGTCTGAAACACTCAGCCTTCACTACCCACTCTATTCTACGAGAGTAAGTACCTTAAGTATGTGTGATGGTTCATTAGATGTAAGTTATGTTGGATGTATTGCTTGCAAGCAATTGTATTGTGCTTCTGTAACAATTGATTCACGGCGTCGTTGCACTCAACAGTTATGTGTCTGAAGATATACCTAGAGCTTCAGCTTGTATTAAATAATGTGCAGCTAGAGTCCAAATGCATGCATATCCAAACCGAACGACATATGTTTTAACACTGCAATATGCGTTATTCTTATGTCTAATGTTTTGCATGACATTCCATGACTAGTTTGGAGTACATCACTGTATATGCATGAATTAAAGCATATGTCATGTAACTTACTGCAAATGCTCGTGCATTCATTAGAAGACATGGGCGGTCTAGATGCTGTGGATGTTACAATCGCTGATTACTTGCTCTTTTAAGTGTTCTCCAGTTCCTCTCTTAATTGTTTTCCTGTTTTACTTTTTTACAGTGGCTCCCTACACACTGACTTATTTTCCGATCAAAGGTTTGTATGAAAGGCTGATTCTGTAATATTGTCTTTATATTGTCTTTCATGGCTATCTGCTTTACTGATAGTAATGCTATTAATAAGGTTATTAATAATACAATTCTTATTAGTATGAATAGTATTTATTAATACTGAATTTGGCCTCGGTTATAGTTAAGCCACATTAAGTATTTTAGAATGTTCCCAAACCGTGCCTTAAACTTTAAGCAAAGATGAGTATTTGAACTTGAGTCCTAGTTTAAAATAAATATCTACGATCCACTCCATTGTGAACGTACAAGCTTTATGAACCACTAACATACAAGCTGCAAAGTAAACACGAAGTGTTATCTGATCTCAACTAGTTTTGCAGAGGACACAAATATTATTTGCAACCAAATATCTTTTGAGAGGAATTGCAAAGTCTCTCAAGGGACCAAAAAAGTTAAGCAAGGGAACGCAAAAACTTTATTTTAAAATTCCCACCCCAAATTTGTCCAATGACCCCCGATTTCTTTTTTTTTTTTTCTCTCTCTCTCTTTTTATTATTTCTTTTTTCACCTCAATGTCTATTTAGAGGCTCCATAGGGAATGTTAAAAAACATTTTTTATATATATATATATATATATATATATATATATATATATATATATATATATATATATATATATATATATATATATATATATATTTAATTTTTATTTTGTGGTTATACAAATGTTAAGAGAACATTATAATTTATTACGATTTGTTTTAATTATAATATAGCTAAATTTACTAACAACTAACAAAAGTTGCCATTTTATAATTTACTAATTATTTTATGTCAATTTTTATCGTTTTTTTGAACATTCAGAAACAAGTCTTAAGATTAGTTATTAATGAAAACTTTAGATGAAAGTCTAACTAAAATGTTTAGTTCCATGAACCATGTATAAATATGTTTTTGTGCTAATGTTTTGAGTGTGTTATTAAAGAGCAGATAACTTTGAACAAATGTTCCAGTAATGTTACTGGAAGAATGTTTGCTCGTAACTTTGAGAGATATTTTCTGAACGTTATCCGAAGTTCTGAGAACATTCCTACAGTTGTTATCTTCGGTTCTCTCTGTTATTTTAGTAAAGCCATGCACAATAACCTCTCTGTTCAGAGGATAAAAAGCTAAATATTCTTCGCTCCACTGCTAATCTTTGGCAGCCTGCATGTTCTCTCAAGTCAGCCAGCTCTTGGTTGTCCAATCAAAATGAGACAATTGTCTGAAGACATTTGTCCTAGATTGAGAGGAATGGCAGTGAACAAACTGAAAAAAAAAATCCTTTGTTGGCCATAACCTGAGTGTTTGTGTAAATGCATGTGAAAACACACTTAAGAGGATTGTAGAAAGCTGTTGACATGTGCATCTCACAGGCAGATGTGGTGCCTTGAAGATGCTTCTGGCAGACAAGGAGCAGCAGTTGAAGGAGAACCTGGTGACCAGAGAGGAGTGGATGAAGGGTGATAAGAAAGCCAGCTATGTGAGAAACCCCCCCCCCCCCCCACACACACACACACACACGCCCACACAGTTTTTATTACTATACTTTTTTCTAGTTTTTAAACTGAATCTATGCATGGTTTAATTAAGTTTAAGCTGCATTCCTTCCCTTACATCTTTTTATTTATTTATTTTGTTTTAGCTCTTTGGACAGTTGCCTAAATTTGAAGATGGTGACCTGGTCCTGTATCAGTCCAATGCCATTTTAAGGCATGTGGGTCGCAAACACGGTAACAATCACCATTTTAATGCATACTTAAAATCAAATCAAGCATTCTTAGTTTGTTTTGTAATGACCACCTGCTCCATGAAATCCTAATAAAGGCCCAATGTTGGGAGAAGAAGTTTTTATCATGTTTCAAGTCGATGGGACCAGACTGTAAATCCCCTTTCCAGGATGACCAACAAATTTTAAATATAAGAAGATCCACCAACATATTCTTTTTGTCAAAATCCTTCCCCAATGGACTCTTTTTTTTAAATAGTGTGCAAAGTACAGTATACACAGAACTGCCTTTTACACTATTCTTTCACACATTCAGGTGCATATGGAAAAAACGACTGTGAGGCTTCTCTTATTGACATGATGAACGATGCAGTTGAAGATCTTCGCCAAAAATACATCAAACTGATCTACCAGGAATATGTAAGTACCGATGTGACTGTAAATCTAGTCTGAGTACAAGTTATTAATTTTTGTCATATTTCATACATCCTGGTTTCTGTTTTTTTTGTAATATTACTCAAGACATTAGTTCATTCTTTTCTATTTTTATTGTGTCCCTATCTTTAGGAGACTGGTAAGGAAGCTTACTGCAAAGATCTGCCCAACCACCTCAAACCATTTGAATGTATTCTGTCCAAAAGCAAATCTGGATTCCTAGTTGGTGATCAGGTGAGAAATCCAGCACAAACACCAGAAAAGCAACAGATGTAATCTAGTACATGCTTAATTCTGACTGTCACCCATTTTTCAAATCTCCTCACAGATCTCATTTGCGGACTACAACCTGTTTGACCTTATGCTGAACAATAAAGTCCTTTGCTCTACCCTTCTGGACTCCTTCCCAACTCTCAAGAGCTATGTAGATAAGATTGCTGCCCGGCCCAAAATCAAAGCCCTCCTGGAGTGTGAAAACTTCAAGAAGCTTCCCATCAATGGCAATGGGAAGCAGTAATTCAGCAGAACATTCACTTGCTGCAGTCACTTACAAACAATGGCACTTGCTGTTAAAAGGCCTTAACTGGTGATCTGTGATTAGCAAAAGTTCTCAAGTCTTTGTATGAATGTCTATTTTGTATGTTTAACTGTTTTTGAATCCATGTATCAATTATTATGAATAAAGAAAAGTAAACTTCCAGAATGGCTTCAGTGCTGCTTTAAAGAACATCTTTATGCTGCCTATATTTGAAACATGTTTACATTGCATTAATAAAAGAACAATTTCAGTATTTAATCATTTTGAAGTATAAAATTTCTATAGTTTCTTTATTTAAATTAGAATCTTTAGAATATACTATATTTATGAATATTGAAAAAACGCTGAGCGTTTGTTGATCTGAGTCTGGTGAATAATTGCCAAGTTTAAATCATGTTTTATATATAAATTCTTTACCATTATTTCTTCTTTTTTTATTTTATTCATTTTCCCTATTATTTTAATTAAAATATTTTCTGTATATATATATATATATATATATACATGATACATATTTATGTATACTTTATAATAAATTTTGATCTGTATACTTATGTATTTAGTCTAATTTATATGTGTACATGTGTGTGTGTGTGTGTGTGTGTGTGTGTGCGTGTGTGTGTGTAGGGAAATGAATAAAAAATTTAAATAAATATAAAGTAAATAATACAAATAAAGGGAAAAACAACAGGAATTATATTTAATATAAAAAATTAATAATCGCAAATATCCGTACGTGCATACATACACATACACCTGTTTCCAGCATTATTTCTGCCTGGTCCTGTACTGTTTCTGTACTGCTAGACTTTGACAGGCTTTTATTTTGAAAGCGTTCTCGATCAGTCGCGTCTCTGCCTTCACGCACACATCTGTCATCTCCCACAGCCGTATGCACAGTTAGCCAGGTGCAGTTTAAACAATGTCTTCTGTTGAAGAAATTTCCTACTCCGTGGCGGAGAATTTGGTGGAGGACGGAGTAGAAGAGGAGAACACTGCAGAGGAGGTGGAGATGGAATATGAGGAGCCTGTGAAAGGAGGTTATATCTTCTACAAGTGAGTTTAGCAGCTAGCTTAGCATGATGACTGAATGAATGTGTGCGGTTAATCCCTTCATTATTAAGAGATGTTTAGTTATTCTCCTTATCGTTATGTGGTACATCGGCTTTTAATAACGTTTTAGATGTCATCTGGCTCGCACGTAGAAGTAGCAGTTCGCATTAGTTTGCAATCAGCTGTATTAGTTTCGTTATGAGTGATTCACGTGAACTGAATCAGCAGCGATCCGAATTTAAAGTGCTTTAAATCGTGAATACGCTTTAGTTAGTAGTGTAATCCTTTGTTAATATTCTAGTGACTAGTCTATAATCGCTACAGATGTGTTTTTGATGTTAGCTCTCAGAGTGAATCACGTGAGCTGAATCAATAGGTCAGAATGATTCATTTGAACTGGATCAAGAGAATTGATCGGGATGTAAACAATCTGTGCAATCCAGAGCAGAACTAAAGGAGTCTTTTTCATCTCAAAGTCAACACTAGACTAGATGTTTTCTTATGGCAGTATTTTTGGGCTAAATGTGTCTTTTAAATCCTGATCAGGACTGTGAAAGTCTGTTTAATCCTAAATTACCAGGTACAACCAGGTAGGTGTTTTCTGAAGGTCATTTTTCTTCATTGATTCATTGACTCATTCATTTAAAGTGGTTGAGTCACATAAAATGATTCTTGAACATTATGCCATCAGTGCTGTTCTAGATGCTAGCTACCATTTTCTGTTATATTGAAATGAACTGAGAATTAAGAGATTCATATGAACCTTTTACTTTGATTCATTGATTTATTTTGTTGACTGTTTGGTTTAATGTTGTCATCTTGAGTGATATCACATTCAAGAGATGCATATGAACTAAATCACTTGTTTGAGCACTAGAAACTTGGTTTTATTGGCTTAAAACAGGTTCATTTTCATTTGAAGTCTTGGTGAAATGACTGAGCCATTTAACTAAACTGTCATTGTCACTTAATGTGCTTGTTTTTCTGTTTTTTAGGGACAGAAAAGAGTGGGCCGATCTAGAACCCGTTCCTCAGGATGATGGACCCAACCCTGTCGTTAAAATAGCTTATTCAGAAAAATGCAAGTGTCTTGTTCAACCAATCAATTAATCAGGCCATTCATTTCTAATTTCTTTCATGTCTCTAATATCACTTTTCTCCTCACATGACATGGTAGAACAATCTCAAATCCTATCTGTTTGTCTGTATCTCATTGCTCTGTTTTATGCTCATTCATTTGATATAAAATCAGGCAATTAATAGGATAATGTTCAGTCTGCTGCAATTATCACAAAATAAACCATTTCAGTGCAATACCAGACCCAATCATGCTGTCAGGGTTTGTTTACTTGCTGTATATAATCAGTTGCTGAACATGTTTGTCTTTTCATCTGCAGTTACAGATGTGTTTGACATGTTCAGAGCACTCCTGAAGAACGATGAAAAGAGTGAGAGAGCGTTTGCTTTGACCGCTGAAGCCATCGACCTCAATGCTGCAAATTACACAGTATGGTGAGATAGATAGCAGATATTTAAATGAACATCTAAATGGGAATATCTTAGGTACCATATGCAACACTACTATTCAAACTATCCAATCTATTTTAATACAGTAATTTTTTCCTGTGACGCAAAGCTTAATATTCAGCATCATTACTCCAGTCTTCAGTGTCCCATGATTCTTCAGAAATCATTCTAATATACAGATTTTCTGCTTATTATTTTTATCAATGTGATTCCTTTTTCTAGAATTCTTTGAAAAATGGAACTTTTTAACATTGTAAATGTCTTTACTTACATTAAGTCTGCAGTGGCTACAGATTTAATCATCAGCAAGCCTTCTGGTTGCTTTGGTCTGCAAAAAGCTACAAAGTCAGTGCAAGTCACTTGGATCCTACATTAAAGTGTGGTGTTTAATGTCTACAGGCACTACAGGAGAGTTTTACTGCAGGCTCTAGATAAAGACCTGAGAGAAGAGATGAGGTATATCACAGCCATCATAGAGGATCAGCCGAAGAACTACCAAGTCTGGTAAGTCCATCGCAAACTATTGGTGCAAATTTGGAGTTGGAGTAAAAGTCAACATTTGTGTCTTTCTGCTTTAAAATGTCACATTTAATTCAGTGTGTTACTTGTAGTTTCTTTGTAATTATTTGGGAAATGTACTGGCAATTTCTGAGTGAAAGTGTTTCAAAGCAGGTTTGTTATTGTTAACTAAAATTAAATCAGAATCAGAAAGAGCTTTATTTGCCGAACACACAAGGAATAAAAATGAACATTAAAAGCTATATAGACACATTTTTATCACATTGATACTAAAACAGCCATTTTTAAAGTACATAGTAAACCAAGCATTCTTGGTTATTATTATTATTATTATTATTATTATTATTATTATTATTATGAAACAATTTTTTTTCAAATATACAGGCATCACAGGCGGATGGTGGTGGAGTGGCTGAAGGACCCGTCTGAAGAGCTGCAGTTCGTGGCAGAAATTCTTAGTCAAGATGCCAAGAACTACCACGCATGGCAGCACAGACAGTGGGTCATCCAGGTACAGATCCAGGTCCGGTGTGGTGTGTGTGTGACGGTTTGCTGATCTGCAAGTGTGTTCATGGTCTGTCTCTGTGTGTCCCAGGAGTATAAGCTGTGGGATGGAGAGCTGGAGTATGTGGAGGAACTGTTAGAGGAGGATGTGAGGAATAACTCTGCTTGGAATCAGAGACACTTTGTCATTAGTCACACCAGCGGATACTCTGACCCTGCCATCCTCGACAGAGAAGTGCAGTGAGTCTCATTCCTTACCAAAACAGCTTTCTTTGCTCAAAGATAAACTGCAGAACCCAAATACTTAGCAAAAATAGAAATGATCACATAAAGTTATAAAAATGGTATTGAATGAATTCTTTGTTTTTACTTGTGTGTCATATTACTCAGGATTTTGAAGTTATGCTTTATGCATTTGGGGGTGATTATTCAATAACTGTATCCAAAAAAAGTCCAATAATAAAACTTTCTTTTACAACTTTTCAATCACACAGTTTAGATTTTTTTTCTCATAATTAAAAGGGGAAAATGCCATAATTGCAATATATACACTTAATAAAAAATGTAATATTCAGATTTTTATTCACAATTCCAAGTTTATCTTTTTTCTCCAAATTAACATAAACATTTTTTTTTTTTTGCCATGGAATAGAAATAACATCACAATTATATCACAATTCAGACTTTATCCTCTTGCAAAGTTATTATTTCACAATTCTGACTTTTTTGTCTCAGAATTGCAAGTTTATATTGCACTGAATTTATACTTATTAATTGAAAGAAAAAGAGTCCGAATTGTGAGATATAATCTCAGAATTGCCAGAGAAAATAATTTTGAGATGACAAGTAACAACTAATTTATGGAAATGTCTAGTTCTAGTGAAGTGCCTAGTTCTATAAAATTAACAAATGTATTACCTTTAAAATGATAAGGATATTAGAGTCAAAGCGCTGTGCAAATGTATCCCCTAAAGCTGCTTATCTGAAGAGCACACTAGAGTGGTTGCTTGTTATGTGACATTACATGCAACATGTGAATGTTTATCTGGTTCCACCTGCTTTTAAAGAAGCAGTTTCAGTAGAATTTACACATTAATACTATTATTTGTTACTTGATAAGCAAATATAGCCAAATAAAACCATTCAGCTCCACTCTTTCCCTTTTTCTCTGTCTTTCTCTCTTCAGGTACACCCTGAAACAAATAAAGAAAGCTCCTCACAACGAGAGCGCTTGGAACTATTTAAAAGGGTGAGTGTTGCAAACAGTGTGTGAAGTCATCCAAGTCAACCAGCAGATGGCAGATTCTCTCCATTAACAGACCTTGATGTATTGCATAAAAACATAGTTTTTACTGAAGAACCAGAATGAATGTTTTATCGACTATATATGACCCTGGACCACAAAACCAGTCTTAAGTGTCAATTCTTCGAAATCAAGATTTATACATCACCTGAAAGCTTTCCATTGATGTATGGTTTATTAGGATCTGACAATATTTGGCCGAGATACAACTATTTGAAAATCTGGAATCTGAGGGTGCAAGAACATCAAAATACTGGGAAAATCGATTCATGAATTGAAACATTGCACATGTATTGTGGTTTGTCTCAAAGCATCTGTTCTGTGGCTCAGGATCCTACAGGATGGTGGGCTCTGCTCGTATCCTGGACTGCTGGAGCAGTTGACAGAGCTCCAGGACACATGTAGCTCTCCATATCTCACCGCCTTCCTGGTCGACCTCTACGAAGACGCTCTGGAGACCAATAACTCCAGCTACGACCAGCAAGAAACACTCAGCAAGGCTTTGGAGGTGAGCTGTGAGGTTGCATAAAGAGAAAACAGCAGCCATGTTTACATGAAGATTGTTTTCAGATTAACATTAATGTTAAATAAATAGTTTAGCTACAAAGGAAAGTTTGCTGAAAGTTTACTCACTCTCAGACCATCCAAGATGTAGATGCGTTTGTTTCTTCATCAGAACAGATTTGGAGAAATTTAGCATTACATCACTTGCTCCCCAATGGATCCTCTGTAGTGGATGGGTGCCGTCAGAATGAGAGTCCAAACAGCGGATAAAAACATCTTAATAATCCAAAAGGACTCCAGTTCATCAATTAATGTCTTGTGAAGTAAAAAGCTGAGTGTTTGTAAGAAACAAATCCATCATTAGGACATTTTTAACATAAACCTTTGCATTGGGCTAAAATACAAGTGCTCTATCCAAAATATTGCTTCCTCCAGTGAAACATGCTGCTTTTCACTTCACAAGACATTAATTGATGGACTGGACTGGAGTGGATTAAATGTGGTTTATTCAGCTGTTTGGACTCTAATTCTGACGGCACCCATTCACTGCAGAGGATCCATTGCTGAGCAAGTAATGCTATATTTCTCCAAGTCTGTTCTGTTGAAGAAACAAACTCATCTACATCTGTCCTGAGGATGAGTAAATGTTCAGCAAACTATCATTTTTGGATGAACTAATCCTGTATGGCTTTTTTTTTTTTTTTATTATTAACTGCACACTTTTTCCTCTGCTACTCACTTGTATACAGTCATATCACAGTTATGATAATGCATTTACATCATGCATGCATCATAGTACGACCAAACACTGATATTAATCTGCATGTAAACATAGTCACTGTGAAGTTTCTATAAATAGCTGCTTTTTAAGGTAAATAACACTATTTATTGTGATTGAAATCATCATTTAATCACCATATTAATGAAGAAGAACTGCTGTTGTAAAACTTCTCAAAACTTACATAATGTGCCCATGTGCAACATTACTGTAAGAAGTGAACTCCGTTATGAGCATTTTATTATGGATAGCATTATCAAACGCTGGGAGTTTTTTTATTTTATCATAAATATTTCATTAGCCCGTATCACATGTTCTCATAAAGAATATGTGGTTTAATTCTTTGGTGTAGTGATTAAGTTTCATCTCTTTTAGCATGTAGGTTCACTCACAGATATCTATATTTTATAGAATCTGTTGAATATTTCAAAGTTGGGTGGTTTGTACAAAAATAGACATCATCATCCACATCCAGTTTTGAAGGTAATTAGAGATTTCGGAGTTCTGTCTTTAGCTGAAAGCGCTTGCCTTTAAATATTATCTCAACACAACTTTAATAGATGTTAATTAATAATTGATCTGTGGTTCCATACCAATAAACAAAATGAATATAAAACGTAACATGGCTGCCTCTGCACGTCAAAGAGCTTACCATAAAGGAAGGGAAATCGGGAACGAGAAAGTATTATTCGCCTCCTGAGTATTTCCCCGTGACAGGCCTTGTGTTTTCCAACGCAAACGTTTGGATGTTGTGTCTGTTGAGGTTAATGAGGTTTCTTTGCTGTGGGTTTCTCATCCTGTGATGATGACGATGGAGTTGAAAATGATTTTCTGTTTTGAAATTGAGGCCACGTCTATGTGTTAAAAAAACCACTTCAACCTTTCAGCTGTAGTCAGACTCGCACGCATATGAGATGAGGAATATGAAAGCTTTCAGAGGAAAAGTGGCCATAGTTATGAAAACAATAATTTTGTGCCAAGACAAAAAAAAAAATCCTTGTAGTAAAGTAGGGTGGACGGACGGTATTCAGCGAGGTGCACCGTTCTAGACCTGATTGTGATCTCTACACCTGGCTCATTTGGAGTGTTTGTTTCATAACCTGGTGCAGATTCCCATCCTAGTTTGGTTTATTTAGGCATATATAAATGTGACAGTCTCACCAAAACAATCTGAGATTGATGTACCAAACTCTATCATAATTCATAATGGGAAATGCCTTATTGTAAGTCCTAAGCCACAGATTCAGCACAGAATCTATAGTAATGTTCTCACAGTTGTAGAGGAATGGAATTTACATAATTCTAGAGTGTTTCTGTAGAATTGGGCATTGAAGCTCTCACATGGTGAAAATCATTTATTGTAACCCTCAAATGGTTCTTGAATGTTTCTGAGGGCTCCTACAGTGAACCTCCCACAAAATAATAATGTTATAACATAAAATAATGATAATATTAGGATGGCTTCTACAATTGAATGCTGACTAGAATAATTCTAAAAGATATTTGATAATATAATGAGGATAATTGATGGATGCCTTATGGTTCTAGAATGTTTCTGGGGGCTTGTTATATGGAACCCTCACATGGCTTTAGAATTTTTTTTTTTTCTTAGTATTAGTTTTTGCATCTATAAATCAAGATACAATTTCTTCAGATACAGATGTAAAATGTCTTGGAAAATTGAACAACATGAAGTGAGTTTGTGTGTTGTATGCGTTATGAGTTTATTTGTTACAAAAATAACACATATCTGCCAGTGAGGTCAGAAATGTATTTACCTATGAATAAAATAGATTTTTCTGTGCACATTGGAAGATATTTGTTCTTTTTTAAATTATAAACTCACTTCATTTTGATTAGTTTCTACTTTTGTTATTTTGCTTCTCAAGTAACTGTATCTAGATTTTAAAATCTTAAGACATTTGCACTGTAAAAAATACATTAAAATAAAATAAAAAACTTTTTGATAATACCATAAAAATAACAGGTAGCCCATCTGAATCATAGAACAATTTGGCTATTCATCTCATAGTAGAGTAGCAAAATTTCATTAACAGTAGAAATCTTATAGTTGTCTTCAAATGTGGGTACTATCTTACGATTTGAAATCAATTACAGAGGAAGTTTGGTCCCATCGGGCTAACATGACGGTCACAACTCGAGCTTTGTCCTTTTTTCATCCGCATACAACATTACGACACACAGTACATAACGTATTTCTTGGCACACTCGTTTTACGCGTATTTGCTGCATCCTATTGTTGTGGGTGTATTATTTTCATGTCAAAGTCTAAACCCTGAATATAAGACGACTGCGTTTTTTCAAATGTATTTCCAAGAAATAACATGGTCTTATATTCGGGTCAATACCGTGATTTACATTTAACCATTTCAATATGGAGAGGCACTGAAATGTTAGTGTTTTTGACCTATACTATACAAGACGTGAGAACAGTTTGCTATTCATGTTTGTACGGTAGCATGGACTAACTTTAACGTTAGTAGTTTTAGCCACCTTGTTGAAGCACAAGATTACAATAAAATAAATCCCATCCTCTCAGGATACCTTGAATCAATGTTACAAGTACCCCAGGCACATCGTTTTTCCATTTTTGTAGCATAAACCCCATCAAACCCATGGAAGCTTTGGATCTTCCAGTGATTCTCTATAGCGCTGAAACCTAAAGATGTCCGAGTTTCGCTCCCTGTGCAACTGATACTCAACTGCGTTTGGCAGTTACCGATAGGTCAGTTCTAGAAAGGATCCTGCTCCTGTTTCTCCCATGCTTCTAGAGAATTCCTCAGCAGGTCGAGCTGGAGATCTCAGACCGCTGACCTTTTAGTAAGACTGTGAAGTGCAGAATATTGATGAGCGTAACCAGCAGATTTCCTTTCATAAGGTCTGAACTGGCTTTTACTGCTGCTCAGAGGGAGCTGACCGTCTCACTGCTGTACGCAGGCGCTCTTTACATGGGAAAATGTCAGAGCTGCATTTAGACTTCCACTCCCGTTGTTTTACACTGTCTGAAATATGTACAGTGTTCAGTCAATGTCTTGGAGTTTACCATACACAGGTTTTTTTTTCTATCTTGTCCGAATGCATTTCCATTTCTCCCCTCTGAATCATCTCTGCTATCTCCATCAATTAAAAGAGCCTTGATTTTTCTCACTCTTTCACACCTCTTTGTTTTTTTTTTCTAGCTTTGTAAGCTCTTGGCCGAGGAAAAGGACACCATTAGAAGGGAATACTGGAATTACGTGTCCCGCTCTCTGCAGAACACGTATGGCTCAGGTGACCCTGTTTCCTCCTCTGACCCACCACCTCCTCCCTCATCCCAGCAGCCCGACATGGAGGCCAGTGACCCTTGAGGAGAAACGCAGGCCTGGACACATGCTTAGACAGAGAGATTCTGAGACATGAAAGACTCTTTATCTTTGTATGAGTGCTTGTGTGTGCAGGCTTTAACAGCAGCGCTTGTAAGTCCGAACGGTGTCAAACTCAAGTAGCCATATGCTTAAACATGCTCAGAAGGAACTGTACAGTGAATTAAATGGACTGCGGGAGTCTGGCAGTTAATCATACCACTCATACTTATGTTTTAGACTACCATCTAAGTTTTCAGAGGTTAAAAGTGTCATTTATCAAAGCGAATACATTGCCGACGTGTTTTAGGTGTAGTCAAACTTTACTTGCCAAAGCATCTTCTGGTCTGTGTTACCAAACCCTGCTCAGACTGTGACTGTACACGCTTTTTTTTTGTATGTTCAGAAATAATAATAGATAATGCTTAATCTGATTGAGTTTTTTTTCTTTGTCTTACATTTCCTGGTTGAAATAGGATCTGAAAGTGACTTGTTACTAGAAAAGTGTTGTCTAAAGTGTTTGATTTCGAGGCAGGTTTCAGATTTCAATGCCATTTTTAGCAGATACTTAACCAATATTATACTTAATCTTTTGGAAAATGATGTTTTTTTTCACATTGTTTTATTCAGTGACAGAAACAGGCCTCCAGCTCATTGCTTTGCTGTCAGGACAGTACAGGTATGAGAAAGTCTGTCCTTTATAGCTTCCGGTGAAGGATATTTCTACTTCATTAACTTAAGCTACTGTTTGCTATTATGAGTCACCTTTTTGTTACTAAGCACAGGCTGTATTTACTCTGACTTCAGCAGACATCTGCTAGCAGAGACTGGGGTCAAAGCAGGACAGCTTCCCTAAAGTACAAGGGGGTAATGATCCTCGTTCAAGGGCACTCATCTGATGAAGAGCCCCGTGGCAGGATCTGAAGTGTTTATGGTGCAGAGCCCTGGCAATGAGAGCTTCCTGCTGTAGCATTAGAACATTACAGTATTGAGCACATCAGAGAAAGAGAACAAAGTCATAATTGCGAAATGCGTCAGTATTAAAGTCCAAATAGCTGATTAAAAAAAGGAAGCATTATTATTGATAATGGACTCAGTTTAAAGTTAAAATGCCTCAGTGATGAATTTGTTTCACAATGCTGCATTGAATCAGGGCCACACAAACAGGAAATAATTCTGCCAAAATATTTTCACTGCAAATTCAGAAAAGAAAAGGGCAGTAAAGTCGGTTCATGTAAGTGAATGTGCTTCGACTATAGGCTTTAGAGCTTAATTGAGATTAAATAATTGGGAAAAGAGGATTGTATCTCATTTCCAGATGCAGACAGGCTCTAGACATTGACCGTCCACAAGAAGAAAACAATGCCTTCCAAATCACGCAGAGAGAGCCCAGGACGGGAGCTCACCGAAAGGTAACTTTCCTTTGAACTTTGCTGCATCTCCACTCAGGCAAACTTGAAAGGAATGAGGTTTAGATGCAGCTGGATGATTTTTGGTGTTCGACAAGATGTCAGAAACAAGTGACGGTGATGGCTATTACCCTCGTGACAGTGACTGACTTGTGGGTTACTGCTAGATTTGGCCCCTGCTGTCTGGTCTTTAAAAAGTGTAGATGTTGTTCTGTCCTTTTCTATTCTGTTTTATTTCCTTTTTCGGGGCTTTGATCACATCAGAACCGTCTTTTTAAATAAACTATAAGTATGTCCTTTTCTTGGTTACTTTTATGGCTGTGTTCAGAATGAGGATATATATATATATATATATATATATATATATATATATATATATATATATATATATATATATATATATATATATATATATATACACACACACACACACAGAGAGACACACACAGGTGCTGCTCATATAATTAGATTATCATCAAAAAGTATATTTCACTAATTCCATTCAAAAAGTGAAACTTGTATATTATATTCATTCATTACACACATACTGATATATTTCAAATGTTTATTTATTTAAATTTTGATTATAACTGACAACTAAAGAAAATCCCAAATTCAGTATCTCAGAAAATTAGAATATTGTGAAAAAGTTCAATATTGAAGAAACCTGGTGCCACACTCTAATCAGCTAATTAACTCAAAACACCTGCAAAGCCTTTAAATGTTCTCTCAGTCTAGTTCTGTAGGCTACACAATCATGGGGAAGACTGCTGCCTTGACAGTTGTCCAAATAGGACCACTGACACCTTGCACAAGGAGGGCAAGACACAAAAGTTTATTGCAAAAGAGGCTGGCTGTTCACAGAGCTCTGTCCAAGCACATTAATAGAGAGGCGAAGGGAAGGAGAAGGTGTGGTAGAAAAAAAAGTGTACAAGCAATAGGGATAACAGCAGCCTGGAGGGGACTGTGAAACAAAACCCATTCAAAAATGTGGGGGAGATTTACAAAGAGTGGACTGCAGCTGGAGTCAGTGCTTCAAGAACCAGTACGCACAGACGTATGCAAGACATGGGTTTCAGCTGTCGCATTCCTTGTGTCAAGCCACTCTTGAACAACAGACAGCATCAAAAGTGTCTCGCTTCAAAAAGTACTGGACTGCTGCTGAGTGGTCCAAAGTTATGTTCTCTGAGGAAAGTAAATTTTGCATTTCCTTTGGATATCAGGGTCCCAGAGTCTGGAGGAAGAGAGGAGAGGCACACAATCCACGTTGCTTGAGGTCCAGTGTAGAGTTTCCACAGTCAGTGATGGTTTGCGGTGTCATGTCATCTGCTGGTGTTGGTCCACTATGTTTCCTGAGGTCAAAGGTCAATGCAGTCATATACCGGGAAGTTTTAGAGCACTTCATGCTTCCTGCTGACCAACTTTATGGAGATGCAGATTTCATTTTCCAACAGGACTTGTCACCTGCACACAGTGCCAAAGCTTTCAGTATCTGATTTAAGGACCATGGTATCCCTGTTCTTAATTGGCCAGCAAACTCGCCTGACCTTAACCCAATTGAAAATCTGTCGATCTACTCCATGCCACGCCGCATTGCTGCAGTAATTCAGGCAAAAGGAGCCCCAACTAAGTATTGAGTGCTGTACATGCTCATACTTTTCATGTTCATACTTTTCAGTTGGGTGACATTTCTAAAAATCCTTTCTTTGTATTGGCCTTAAGTAATATTCTAATTTTCTGAGATACTGAATTTGGGATTTTCCTTAGTTGTCAGTTATAATCATCAAAATTAAAAGAAATAAACATTTGAAAAATATCAGTCTGTGTGTAATGAATGAATATAATATACAAGTTTTACTTTTTGAATGGAATTAGTGAAATCAACTTTTTGATGATATTCTAATTTTATGACCAGCACCTGTGTATGTATGTATGTATGTATACATGTATGTGAAACTGTATGCAACAACAAACGTTTTACATATTTGTATGTTGCTTTGTTGTCATTTGATCTTATTACTTTGCATGTTTAGGACAGCAATAAAGTACCTATAAAGCTAACTTCAACAAGCCTTTATTTTTGAAAACTGATTGATACTCAATTGACCTGAAAGAGAAATCTGGTGAAATGGACTGAAAATGCAACATATCACTTTCAGTTCATTCGGCATGCTAGAAATGGCAAGTCAGGTCAGTAGCATTGCATTGTGGAAGCTATTCTGAAATTGTTTGCTAAGCTACAAGCTCATCTGTTAATATTTAACATCCAAGCTTTGAACAGGTAGTTAGCTATATATTGTAGCTTAAGTCAAACCAAACCAATACACTTAAATTGATCAAATATTCTTCAAAATATCATCTTCTGTGTTCAACACAGTCCACTAGGATTGTAGGTTATAGGTCTAGACATTTAATATTCCATCCATACGTTCTTTCAAAAGAATAGTATGCAGTATGTCATTTAAAGGCCCCATCATGGCTTTTGTATAGTTAAGCATAAAAATGAACCGACTGTAGCTTCCCAACCACTCCAGCAGAAATAGTGTCATTTGTGAGATTCAGATAAACAGGCATCCATTACAGCAGATGAAAACCTTGGTTGAACAGGGCTGGATGGAACGAGATAAAATACATCACCCTCGTGAGTCCCACACAGCCTTTATCAGAACCTGACACGGGACCGCAGGGGCACAGAGCTTTAATGAAGTACAAATCCACATTAATCGTGTCTCTTCAGACCCCAGTGGTTCAAATACCAATTCCATACTGTAAATCCTCAATTTGCATGTATGCCATGACAGGATTTTTCAGTCATTTGTGTGAGGTGACAACACGTGCAGCTGAATTTCATGCTCTGTTTCATAACCTTTCCATCCGGCAATAGACTGCAGCAGAACAGACGCCATCTGAATGGAGAACGACAGAAAGCGAGACACATCTCAGCCAGCTTTAAAGAGTTCCTGCGAGAAACGCCAGGAATGTGATCCTTAATGAGGCAGAAACTCATCAGAGGAGGTCTGGAGGAAATGCCTTGTGCTGTTTCGCGTGTAAATAACATCCATCCATTATTAATTGCAGCCTGTGCCAAGACCTGCAACTCGACACATACAGCGACGCCAGAGGTCGGACGGCTCATCACCTGCCCTGTGCGCCAAGGATTCATAAATACCTTTTCACCCCATTTTTCAAAATCTTTGTGCTTAGTAAGCTAAGCAACTACATGATTTTTATTTGTCCTCCTAACACTAAACTTTGATACTTAATGGAGATGATGGTTGCTAGGCGACACTGGGGTAAAAGTTGCTTCACAAGGTGTTCGTCATAAAGCCATGTCTGTGTGTGCATGAATGAGATCTCAAGCATCAAATGCAGCTGTTGGTGGGCAGGTAAACCTTTATCTGTTGTCGAGCTCTGGGAGAGAATACTAATAAAACATAAAGCCCCGCTCATCCGAGACGGAGATGAACAACAGAGTGAAATGGGAGGATGGGAGGCCAAATTGTTGTTGGTCTGTCGTGAATGAGTTTTATGATGGAGCTGTGAACATTTGTGGAGTACATTTGGATGTAATTCAGGGCTATTATGATACACTTGCATCTTAAAGAGATAGCTAAGCCAACAATTTGAAATGTGTCTTTGTTAACTCCTAAACCTTCACAATCTGTATGACTGACTTTCTTCTGTGAAACAGTAAAAAAGTAAGAAATGTTTTTGACAATGCAATGGAACTCATTTCAATGGAACTAGTTTTTGTCCATACAGTTGGAAGTTAAATTGACTCCAGTGTTGTTCGATTCCCAAAATTTATCAAAATATCTTCTGTGTTCTGCAGAAGAAACATGTCTATGCCTTAAGATAACCATTTTGTGTGTTTGTGTGTATCTTTCTATCTATCTATCTATCTATCTATCTATCTATCTATCTATCTATCTATATATATATATATATATATATATATATATATATATATATATATATATATATATATATATATACACACACTAACCTAAAGGATTATTAGGAACACCATACTAATACTGTGTTTTACCCCCTTTCGCCTTCAGAACTGCCTGAATTCTACGTGGCACTGATACAACAAGGTGCTGAAAGAATTCTTTAGAAATATTGGCCCGTATTGATAGAATAGCATCTTGCAGTTGATGGAGATTTGTGGGATGCACATCCAGGGCACAAAGCTCCCGTTCCATCACATACCAAAGATGCTCTATTGGGTTGAGATCTGGTGACTTTGGGGCCATTTTAGTACAGTGAAATCATTATCATGTTCAAGAAACCAATTTGAAATGATTCAAACTTTGTTACATGGTGCATTATCCTGCTGGAAGTAGCCATCAGAGGATGGGTACATGGTGGTCACAAAGGGATGGACATGGTCAGAAACAATGCTCAGGTAGGCCGTGGCATTTAAACGATGCCCAATTGGCACTAAGGGGCCTAAAGTGTGCTAAGAAGACATCCCCCACACCATTACACCACCACCACCAGCCCAAGGCATGATGGATCCATGTTCTCATTCTGTTCACGCCAAATTCTGACTCTACCATCTGAATGTCTCAACAGAAATCAAGACTCATCAGACCAGGCAACATTTTTCCAGTCTTCAACTATACAATTTTGGTGAGCTTGTGCAAATTGTAGCCTCTTTTTCCTATTTGTAGTGGAGATGAGTGGGACCCGGTGGGGTCTTCTTCTGTTTTAGCCAATCTGCCTAAAGGTTGTGTGTGTTGTGGCTTCACAAATGCTTTGCTGCATACCTCGGTTGTAACGAGTGGTTATTTCAGTCAAAGTTGCTCTTATATCAGCTTGAATCAATTGGCCCATTCTCCTCGGACCTCTAGCATCAACAAGGCATTTTCGCTCACAGGATTGCCGCATACTGGATGTTTTTCCCTTTTCACACCATTCTTTGTAAACCCTAGAAATGGTTGTGCATGAAAATCCCAGTAACTGAGCAGATTGTGAAATACTCAGACCGGCCCGTCTGGCACCAACAACCATGCCATGATCAAAATTGCTTAGATCTTGCTTAGGGGTGAATGGGAAGCTTTCTTTCACATTCACCCCTAAATGCATTGAAGCAACTGCCATGTGATTGGTTGATAAGATAATTGCATTAGTGAGAATATTAACAGGTGTTCCTAATAATCCTTAAGGTGAGTATATATATATATATATATATATATATATATATATATATATATATAGGGTTTCTAGGGTTGTTTTCATTTTGGGGTTGTTTTCCATTTTTAGTTAATTTTCTTTAAAATGCATATAAAACACCATTTTGGGCATGTCATGCAAAATTCAAGATCTTACTGAGAAGCTAAACTACCTGTACATTTTTATTTACACCAGAGACTTAAACATCTGAGTATTTGAAAACAGTCTTCATTTCTGTTTGGTGCTGCTGGACTGGGGGAAAGCTGTAGTCTTGCATTCAGAATAAAATATCTCTGATTCATGTTTATTATGGAAGTCAAGTCATCTCCTCTCTTCCTCCTGTGTGAGCTCTGTCACATGTCGCTGTAATATAATTAGTCCAAGCAGTTAATCAATATAAAATACATTCTGCTTTCATTGTGGCTTGACCTTCTGGTTGACTTGGCGCTGTCAAATCCAATGAGTGTGTGTCATGGAAGGACAGAGTATTGCTGCTGCTATTGAAAGTGTGAATTTGTTAATAACAAAGATAAACTGCACATCATTGCTCGAGATGAGACATGTTGAAAAACAAGGGAAACTAGATTAGGTCTTTAATTAGTAGTGTTTGCTATGTCAAGCATTACTACTGTATTATTATTGCTTTGGGAAAGTGATTTGAACAAACCCCTGACTAGGTTTGCAAAAGGGTGGAACATTTCCAAAGAAATTTTGGAAACTTTACAGGAATTCTTGGAAACATGGAATATTTTGGGAGATTAACCTCAAAACAATTTTCACTATTGCTAGGAAACATAACAAATAATTACAAAAACACACTGAATTAACAAAAATCTTGAAGTAAAATTGGATTATTCTGAAAGAAGAAAGTCACATACATCTAGGATGCTTCGAGGGTGAGTAGAAGATGGACGAATTTTCATTTCAACCCTTTAAGTATTATGTTGTTGTAAAACATACTCCAATAATCTTTCTTTACAGTCTTGCAGTGTCCTTACAAAACCTTAGCATTATGGCAGAGTTTTGTTTTAGCCAACTGCATCCACATATCAGCTTGATCTTGCACTGCATTTCACACCCTAAAAATGTCTAAAACATCTGATGTGTTCTTGCCACCAGACACTGAAGCCTGTTCATTTAATTCTGCTTTTAATGCATGCTTCCAGTTTGTGTCCTGTTCCAGATGAGTGCGTGCTGCTCGTCCTGATTTTGAAGGGTGAGAGCACTGTTGTTAAGTTCTTTGGCACTTCTGTGTCTCAGGCTTCCTGTTTGTTTCTCCTGGGATTTCTTAGATCTGCCGGTGCTGCCATGTGCCAGTGAGTGTCTGCGCTGGAGAACAGACAACACCCAGATCTGCTCTTGACAGAGGAGAAGTATACACTTTACGCAGAATCGTTCTGTTCAGTCTTTCCCATGCAATTATAATGAATGGGGACTGAAGTGTTTTAGCATAAAGAAGACATAAGCGGTATTCAGATAAAAATAGCCCAAATGGCTTGTTGTAGACCATATGTTTTATGGTGCTTTGTGATGTTGTTGTGTCCATTTTAAAGCTTGAAAAGTCCCTGTTACATTTCATTGTAATTGCATCTGGAACTAAATGAGGTTGAGCTTGGGTGAACTAGTTCTCTAAGCTCTGTTTTGAGAATTGATAGGAGCTTTTATTATTATTAATCTGAATAACCAGTTTTTCTGCAAAGTAATGTAGTTCATTAGCTGTAGACTGTTTGAGGTTGTCAAATAATATAGCAACTTGGGTTTTGGCATCTTCTGAAGATGTATCATATTTAAATGTCTTTTGCTGATTTGTTTGGCCTTGGGTTGTATTTGTCAGTCTGACAGTCTTCAAGAGTTGATGATGTTTAACATGAACACAAAAGTTAGAATTTCTGAAACTACCAGTATGAGGCAGGTTAACTTGTTTTTTCATTTATTTTTTTAGACCAGCTGACAGACAAAGGTGGAAAAAGAAACTCTTTTCGAAGCCAAGGCTTGCTTACTACTAAGAAGCAGAAAGATATTTTTTGATATTGCTGACAACATGTCCAAAACCTCGAAGAGTACTCTATTCAACCCTGTTCTTAACTTTCAGCCTCTTGAAGCTTTACTCATATGGGATGGTGTTGGTACAGAAGCGAGTCAGGACAGGTTCAGGTAAGGGTGATTTATGTCCAGCATCTCAGTGGTCTTGTGCAAAAGGCTGTATATCAACATGAAATTGAATTCATAATCTTTCATCAAAATAACTTTTTCAAAGTACTTTGGCTGATATGACTTATAGGATAAATGCAGATTAGTTTTTCTTAATCAGAACAGATTTGGAGAAATGTAGTATTAAATATCTTGCTTATCAATGGATCCAATGCAGTGAATGGGTGCCGTCAGAATCAGTATCCAAAAGCATCACAATAATCCACAAGTAATCCACACGACTCCAGTACATCACTTAACATCTTGTGAAGTGAAATGCTGTGTCTGAAAAGAATAAATAAATGAATTCATCATTAAGATGTTTTTTTAACTTCAAACTACCTTGCTTCTGGCTAAATCTATAATATTGCTTTTCCGGTGAAAAAGTTGTCTCGTCTAAACCAGAAGAGAAATATGCACCGATCAAACCGTTTACAAGAGAAAAAATCTCAAAACGGCACTAAACAAATATGTTGGTGGGTTTTGACACGAGAGGACAAACGGGAATGGACTTTTTCACTGGATGAAGCATTACTATGATTTTATGACAAGAACTGATGGTTTGAAGTTAAAATGCCTTTATGGATTTGCTTCTGAAAAACATGCAGCTTTTCACTTCACAATATGTTTTTTTTTATTATTCTGGTCAGCTCTTTGGACTCTCATTCTGACGGCACCCATACACTGCAGATGATCCACTGGTGAGCAAGTGATGTAATGCTCAATTTCTGTTTCAATGAAGAAATAAACTAATCTACATCTTCGATGGCTTGAGGGTGAATACATTTTCAATTTTCATTCACCCAAAAAGGCAAATTCTATCATCATTCATTCCCCTTCATGCTCTTCCAAACCTGTATGACTTCTGTTCTTCTGTGGGACACAAAAGAAGATGTTTTGAAAAACATCTGAAAGCCTTTCTAAAATATTGGCAAAAACTACTAATGCAATTTCAACAACATACTGCAAATTCACAGTCAATCTGGCATCATTCTGGTCTGGAACAGCACCTTTTCACAAGCCAGTCAATTCCTCATGGATATTCTCAGAAATACATCATTCTACAGTAGTGAAGTGTAAGAAACATACAAAAATACCCAAAGTCTATGTTTCCAAAGCAGCTGCTATAAGAGCAGTGTTTTTTTTTAGCATAAAATACATCAACATGCAGCGTCTAGGGAATTGCACCGGGAGCATTTTCAAGATGCATCTTAGTCTTGAGTGTCGCGTTTTGTCTCGGCATGAGGTGCAGACACGAGACGCAAGCGAGACCACCTCTCAACCAGAACAGCATTTAATTGCAGTGATTACCAGCATTACGGAGATAATTGTTAGATTCTATGGTTCAGATTGGAGCTTTTGGGGATAATTTGCGCTGTTTTAATGTGTATGTATTGGCTTGATAAACTGGTTTCTCCAGGGAATCGAGAAACAGCCCTTCTCTCTGCAGGGGGCTTGAGGGAATCAGCCAGTCCTGAAATTGCCCGTCCTAATTTCACTTCTCGACTTCACGTCACTCCTTTTGAACTTTTAGCTCAGACTATTTCTCTTTACATATTCGAAAAGATTTCTGTGACTAAGAAAAACTAGCTTTTGCTACAGCATTGTCTTTTCTGGTTGACTGCAGTCTTTTACCAGTGCCAGCTTTGCAATTTTAGCAGCTTCCGCAAACCAATTATCTGTAAAATCCAAACTTTTTTTATACTGTATGTGTTCTTTTTATTTGGAAAGCTCTGAGGAGACAAAACATTGGCTGATAGTAGTTGTCTGCTCCATATGATATAAAAGCATAACATGACTTCATCAGCCAGCAGAGCAGAATGTGTTCATGTGGATTTGGTGCAACATGCTCATTTGTGAGACAAAGAGTCAATTTTCCGTCTGTGCCTCTGTCTCTGGGGTGTGTGCAGATGAAAATCCGCTACCATCAAACACCTTTCAGCATCACTTGCTGCGACACACAAGGCACTCCCAAAAATAGGATGCATTTAGTTGCGCATGCGGGACACGTCTACTCTAAAGAGCCCGTAAAAGATGAATCATCTGCACATCAGACACTTTTTAAAGGTGACGCAGAGACTCGCTGAAGATCCACCCAACCATTCAAAAAGGTCTTGCTCTGAAAAATACAGCCTTTGTGACTTTTGTCAGGTGCATTATAGATACAGCTGAACCACTTGAACACACTGTCTGCAGCAGGAGTCTGGGTCTCACTGCATTTGAATTAGTTTGATAAGGAATACAAAGTTTATATTACATATATACACCCACACACCATGGTGGCCTAAATTATTAGAACACTATTTTCACCAGCTAAAAAAATTGAGACGGGTAGTTATATCTTAAGCTGTAGTGTGTCAGTAGGAAATATCAGTTTTATCAGCATTCATTTTGCCATTAATTGTAATAATTCAGTAAGATTTTTGTTTGCACGAGGAGCCTGACAACAGCCAGTGCTGCACACAGAGATCTGATCTGATCATTTTCCAGTCTGTCTGGAAAGACATGAAGAAACTGAGACCGACTAAATCCAGAAGATCTGTGACAACGTCTCCAAGATGCTTCAAGAGACCTTCCTGCAAGGCCAGTGTTTCATACTTCCTGTATGGAGCACTGGCAGCTGTCAGACTCCTTGTGCAAACAAAAATCTCATTGGATTATTGTAAGTAATGGCAAAATGTGTGTTCGGAAATTCAAACCGATATTTTCTAACACACTACGGCAAAAGATAAATAAAAAATAACTGACTTGAAACCATTTTTATATCATTTAAATATAAATTTAAATCATAAGTATGCAACTGGATGGTTAACATGCTTTTAGCCATTTGGCATGTAGGCATACTGCAGTGTAATGTGCTTCTCAAATTGTTTCCACTATTATTTTATCATCTTTGTGCATGCAGCTTTACAGCTTACATTATTTAGAAGACTGAAGTGATTAGTGAACTAATTCCATTGTAAAATTTGACCTGTCACATGCATTTTAAAATTGTGATGTTGGTTCGTGCATTAACTACTCATTTACTTCTACAACATGGACCAAAAATTTTCATTTGACATTTTTCAATTTGAGGCAAATACTGAATTGAAATAAATTAATGAATAAATAAATAACAGGCTTTTAGGAATGTATATAAACTAACTTTTCCCACCAGGTTTGCTTGGTATATATATATATTTTTTTTTTTTTTGTTGACCAAATTGGCAGCCAAAGGGTGGAAACTTCTGACAAAACCATGGCTTACTGACGCAGACAAGCAGGAAGATATATATAATTATTCAGCCTGATATGAAAATGCTGCTTCATGATTTACATTTAGATTTATCTAAAGCGACTTTTATTGCAATTAAGGTTGATATATATATATATATATATATATATATATATATATATATATATATATATAGATTGAAATTGAAATGGATATTGAAATAGAAAAAAAAATCTGATTTTCAGTGATGTCTCAGAGTGTTGGACCCCGTTGTATATAGAGCTCCAATCATATACTTTTCTGTAGCGCCTGATGATTTCACGCTGTTATCCTTGTTATATTTAATCTGAGAGGATCATTCAAAAGCGTGACATCACGAAGAACACTCCGAGAGCCTCTATGACACGTTCAGTAGTTGGTAAGTGAGACCAGTAGGGGGTAGGATCGTTTTCCCCTGATCTCCAGCCTCCAGCAGCCCAAGTTCGGTCTCAGTGCTGCATGAACGCACGGCGAGAGGGGGAGGACACTTCCCCTCTCCAGCATCAAACGCGAGGGATGCGCTTCATCGCCTTAGGGGACTGGATGGATGGAGCGACAGGGTCATGAAGGTGACCGCAACCTCTGGGTTGGATTTAGGGGGCCGTTTCCGCAGAAGGAGCCTATCCATAATTAATAAGAACGAGTCGGAGATCCTAGAACCGAAGCGCAACCACCGGCGAGTCATGTCACCAACTGACAGCGCTTCCAGAGGAGCTGACGAGGAGGACAAAGGAGGATGAAGGAGGCAGAGGAGGATTATAATGAAGCTGAGTGGCAAAGGACTGTGCACCATCGTCTCCAGCAGTCTGCTCTTCGTGTGCGCCGTGAGCGCCGTGGTCGTGGGATTCAAATGCATCGCGTTGGGCTCCAGTGTGCAAGCGCACTTCCACCTGGCCACCGCGGCCGGCGCGTTTTACTCGGGCATCCTGGTGACTCTCGGGCAGGTCCTGATTGGGGTGGCGCTGGTCTTTTGCCGGGGCAATCCCAGGTGTGCGAATTTCTTTCTCTTTGGGATCTTAGTGTTTCTTTTGGGGGTCCTGACGGCGTTCTCCGGTGCGGTGGTGGATGGCGACACGGTGTCGCTGGTGGAGAGGAAGTACGCGCACTATTGCCAGAACTCTGTGGATGTAAACCCTGCGTGCGACCGGCTCAAAGTGTACCAGCGGGGTCTGGTGGTCTCCACTATTCTTAACACTCTGGAGTGCCTCCTGGGGCTGATGAACCTTGTTATCATCAAGCGTTACCAAACGGCGCAGTTTCACCGGAGACGCCGGACGCAGAGGCAGAGCGCGCGGATCGTGCTGAACGAGGAGCGCGACTTCGCGGTCACGGAGTTCCAGCCGGTGTCCTACATCAATTTAGCGGTGTTTAGCGCGTTGGAGGGTGCAGACGGGGAGGTGCACAGCCGGGGCCACCCGTCAATGGAGCTGCCGGGCTATTCGCCCGCCAATCCGGAGCTTAATCACACGTACCCGTTTTCTTACCCGCTTCACAACGAGTTGCCACCTGCCTACGAGGACATATTCCCTGGAGAAGCGAGCAGCGAATAGCAAAGAAGAGGAACCGAGTTGCAGTTTTGCAGTGACAATCACGCATTCGGCACGCTGAACTTGGAATCGACATTATTTCTATATCACGGTGACCAGCTGTTGCCTAAATGTACTTTTGAATTCAGTGGAGGTTACAGCCAGCGCTCTGAACAAACCCTACACTTGTTCATAAACTACGAGCCCATGAGAAGGTAAACGTACTGAAAGGATTGAATATACATGCAATTTCTTTTCTTTTGACTGACCGATTGTATTCTCTGTTCATCCCTTGTCTAAACCCCAAAGGTTTGTGTCCAGGATTCCCATTGGACTTTTTGGAATTTAAAAGGATCCTGATTTTCGTACAGTATTCCAGCAGGGCACAAAACATAAAGAAGTTACCAATTGGGCAAAAAGAACAAACGAAACGGTGAACGTAGTGTACATGACATTTTTTTTTCTTTTCTTCTTTATTTATTTATTTATTTATTTTTGACCTTCTTGATTGATTGTATTCCCAAACAATCCTTAGTCAAAATCCTAAAGGCGTGTGTACAGGACTTTTAAGATTTTTTTTTTTTCTTCTTAAATTTGACAACTCAACCATAAAGGATGTGTCTTATAGGATTTCAACAGGAGGCAAAACAAAAAGAAATTCAGGATAAAAAAGAGCCTATGATAAAAAGGAAAACGGAAAGAAAATTTGTTTTCTGACTTTATAACTAATCATTTACAACCAGAATCATAACTGTAATCATAAACCCCAGAAAATTCCCAATAGAGCCATCGGGATTTGCAACTGGACGAAATGTCCCTCTAGATCATCAAAAGTATTCTGAAATTGAAAATAGCACTCTAAGAATCAAATAAGAATTCCTGTAGGATTTTTCCTTTAGGATTGAAGTTTCATTGGGAATCCTGTACACTGTATTTTTTTGACTAGGGATGCACATGTATTTTCTCGATGTGGCTCTCTTGTTTTCCCTCATATTGCTTATGTTTAGCTTCTGAATAAAAGGTGTATGTACTCTCTCCTGATGTTGCTGTTGAGTTCAGGTTAACTAATGCATTTGTGCATGCAGTGCTTCTCAGAGGGTGACTGCATGTCTGCCTGCAGCAGGTGTTGCCATGGTTCCTTGACCCTTTTTCTACCTGCGTGTAATTAGATATGTAACAACCCAGTCTTTGAAATGCAGATTTGCTTGGTTTGTCAAGTTTGATCTGGTGTACAAAGCAAAGCAGGTTGTTTAATGTAACAAACACATTCATACGTTTCAGTTTAGCATTTTAGAAAGATCTCTTTGAGTCTATCTGAATGGATTTCACTGAATGCCTCCGGGGCATTTTCAAAGAGCTGCGCTTTTCCTCCGAGGTATTATATGCATTACAAACACAATGAGAATTTGCCTGAGTCCGGTAATTATTCTGAGTGGATATTATATGCTTTGGCACAAGACCAAAACCTCTGATGAGGCTTTTTTCGATTAAAGAGATCAGCTTTTGTCTGAGACGTTACTGGAGCTGGACGTAGATTGGGGTCAAAAAGTCTGAGACCATGAGTGAAAGTGCTGCTATTTTCATAATGTTGTTTGCTTTAATGAGAGCAGCTCTGAAAACCTGATGATCATGTTCTCCAGAATGATTTGAGATGGTCCAAAAAGCATTTTGAGATTTGTAGGATATGTGCAAATAATCGTAGTCAGAATATACAAACCCGTGTGAAATATTTACAATTTAAAATAACACCTCTCTACTTGAATATATTTTCAGATGTGAGTTTATCCTGTGATGCAAAGATGAATTTTCAGCATCATTACTGAAGTGCCACATGACGATCCTTCAGAAATCATTCTAATATGCTGATTTGCTGCTCATTAAACATTATCAAAAAAAAAAAAAAAAACCTGTGCTTTTTTTTAATGAAAGATCAGCATTTATTTGAAATACTTCATAACATGAATGTCTTTACTGCCACTATTGCTCAACTGAATGCATCCTTGCTGAATAAACATATTAATTTATTTTAAAAAAATCATACTGACCCCAAACTTTTGAAAAATAGTCACCTAACAATCAAATTTATGTCATTTTCTCTGTTTTCTTTCATTTGAAAAGTTGGAACTGTTTTCCAGTTTTGAAATATTTGATTGTTAACTTGATATCTCATTTTTAAACCCTACCCTATCTTGTGGACATTATCTGCATTTATCAAAATGTGTTTAAGATTATTTTCTTTAACAAGCACTTCAGCCTGTTTGAAGCTTGTAGTGAGCGCTGGTGTGCAGTACTAGTGTACAGAACGTGTGTATTTTCATGAAAGTACTAAAATGAGACATCATATTCTCAGCCTTCTGATTTGTTTTCCTCTTTCCTGAAAAGTCAGAAAGAAAGCCATTGCTGTTGGCGTCATTAAACTAACAGCCGTTACCATTCAGACAGACAATTTCTGCTTTGCAGTGTTGTGACTGTAGGATATTATTAATATTTCTGCATCATGTTGTTCCAGAGTAATAGGAGAACATGCCCCTGAATGTTTAGCTGAATCGCACAAAAAGCAATGCTTCTCTCTCAGCATATCCAACTTGTCAGTCGCTGAAGTTGTTTAAGATTCTTAATTATGCAGTTACCACTTCTGCCAGCAGGGGCAAATGGAGCCATGTTAAATTAATAGTTCACCAAAAATTGAACATTTCATGAGACTCATCCTCAGGCCAATCATCAGGTTGATGAGATTGTTTCTCCATCAGAACAGATTTGAAGAAATGTAACATTAGTTGCTCAGCAATGGATCCTCTGCAGTGAATGGGTGCCGTCAGAATTAGAGTCTAAACAGCAGGATAATCCATAAGTAATGCACATTACTCCAGTCCATCAATTAACATCTTGTGAAGCCAAAAGCTGCATTTTCATAAAAATAAAAAAAAAATCCATTATTAAGGCATTTTAACTTTAAAGCTTCAAAATCCACCCACATGGATTGGCATAAATGATTGACTGGAGTCGTGTGGATTATTGTGATATTTTTATTAGCTATTTAGACTCTCATTCTGATGGCACCCATTCACTGTAGAGGAACCATCATCCGTGAGCAAGAGACATAATGCTAAATTTCTCTAATCTGTTCCAATTAACAGTTAACAAACTACATCTAAATCTTGAATGGCCCTAAGGGTGAGTACATTTCCAGCCAATTTTCATATTTAAGTCAACGGTTTCTTTTAACTAGCAAACTTGAATGTGACGGATCAGATATGAATGAACGGTGACACTCAGGTGATTCACTGAAATCTGTCTGACGCATGCTTGCCCTTTTATCTAATAGCGACTGTTGCATTTTGCAGGAGACGTTGTAAATATTTTAAGCAAATCTTTCTGAGTCTTATTTATGTTGTGCTCTTCTTCACAATGTCACCCTTCTCAAGTTTGATATGCTATTGAGATCTAACAGTTCACATTTAGAGTGCATATACTTCCCAATTTCCCCAAGAGAATTTGCTCATCAATAGAGCTAAAGGAGCTCTGAATATGTATTAATAGCCTAGAAGGGAAATGATGCCCCTTTGAAAATGGCAGTCGTGCAGAATAACAACTGCATGATGGGAAACCGAATACCGTCATTGTGTTTCTGAGGTGTAAGAAGCTTCCAGCTGTGAAAAGTGCCTTTTGAACGAATCTTTTAAAGATATATTTTGATAAAAATTTCATAAGGGTGATGTAAGGTTAGGAAGAATGGTAGAAAGTACATCTAAATTTAGGTTACATCCACTGGAAATGTTGTTGAAGGTCAGAGAAAGTTTTGAAACTGGTTGTACGGTTGCCTTTCCATTCTTTGATGGCAGATCTTCAGAAATGGTTTAATTTAGCTAATGGGGGTGAGCGATGTGTAGTGCAATTTACTTGTTGCCTCGTTCTCAGCTCATTTTCTGTTATCTATTATTCAAATGGCCAGGACAAGAAATCACAATGTTCTGCCCTTTTTAATTTGTTATTATGCCTTCTCTGCACATATCTGCCTGTGGCCTTTAATTTTGATAATGACATATACAGTCTTGTAGTTAATGCAAAATGTATCGCTTATTTGTCCGAAGAAAAAAAAATCTGTTTCTGGCCTTTCCCCTAGAGTGTTTGAGTATATGAGTCAATTGTCTGAGATGTCGAGATTATCGTAGTTGTTATTCTTCAGATTCATTCCTTTAAAGAGACCAAAGAGACGGGGCCTAAACACAGCATTCTCTCTCAGTCTGATCTTTTCATGTAAGTAAAATTTGTCAACTGTACGTTCATACGGATTACAATTACATCTATTCTCATTCAATCAGGACTGTATTTGTAAACTTCAATGGCACAAATGACTTGTTAAAAACAAGTGTTTAACACTCTTATAGTAGTCTTATAGTAGAAAAAAAAGTGCATGGCAGGACTTGATTTTATCCTTTTGGGAATTTATTGAATTGTGAAAAGTGGCTGTTATTTATCTGGCACAGAGATGTCAGCGGGAAACAGGAAGTGGTCATATTTTATGAAATATAGCTTAAGGTATTTTGTTCTTTGGAACAACACTATGTAGATATAAAAGAAAGGAAAACCCTCGCCATATCTTTGGTTGTTGATGTCAAAAATCATCATTCAGTCGAACTCTATTATATTTTGGACACATTATTGAAGTACCATGTCAACATGGACCAACCAGAAATAAAAATATGCAAAATAAAAGAAAATACAACCCAAGCAACATTAAATATGAGTTTAGTTAGGATACACTTCTTTTGTGTGCCATACCATACTGTGTTTTGTGTGTTGATTTATTGCTTGCTGAAAGCATGAAACCATGGACATTTAGATATTAGATACACTGGAACTCATACATTTTCCAGTTTTCCTATTCAGGCCATGTGTTCTTAATAATTTTGATATTTTGGGGCATCTGGATGGTAAATTTAATACATTTTAATATTTGGCATTTTTGTAGCTAAATAATTATTGTACTATGTTGGTTCACTTTTTCAGTGATCATACTCTTCCATACTTTTTATGTACTCTACCATATTTTTCTTCACTTCATAGAAGTTTATCAAATAACCTGCCAACATGAACAAACCATGAATAAATTTATGAAAAAAAAGAAAAAGAAAATACAACCCAGGCAACATTAAATATGGATTTAGTGAGGATAAACATTTTCTGATGAACTGTAATGTCTTTTTGAGGTGAATTTTTGCAAGCTGAAAGCATTAAACCATAGAAATGTAGAGTAATTACAAACAAGAGCCTAGGTCTTGATCAAATTTTTGCAAATTGTTTGGCCTCTGGACGACAGATAAAACATTTCAGTGTTTAATTTTGAGGGCATTTTTTGAGGCTATAATTTTGGTACTGTGTGTTGTGTTGTCTTTTAAATTACTTAAATCTTCCATATTTTGCTCACTTGATAAAAGTGAGTAAAATTACATGTCAACCTGAACGAACCATGAATAAAAATAGGCAAAATAAAAGAAAACACAATCCAAGCAACATTAAATATGGGTATAGTGACGATAAACGTTTTATGCCAAACTTTAATGTTTTATGTGGTAAATTCTTGCTTGCTGAAAGCATTAAACCATTGAAATTAAGATATTATAAACAAAAGAACTAAAAGACATTCATTTTCCAATTTTCCTGTTCAGCCTGTGTCTTGATGATAATTTTGCATATTGTTTGGGCATTTGGGTGGAAGGTTTAACATGTTTTTTGTGTGCCTTTTAAATGACTTAATTCTACCATATTTTGGTCTTTTAATAGAACTATATAAAGACATACATTTTCCAATTTTTCTGTTTAGTCTATGTCTTGTTCATTTTGCATATTTGTAGGCTTCTATATGGTATCTTCAAACCATTTCAAAGTAAACTTTTTAGGACATTTTTGCTTATTTTTTTTAATGACTTAAACCTACCACATTTTGGTCACATTCTACAATAATCTGGTCAGTTGATAAATCAGTCAAACTGCATGCAAAATGGACAAATCATGAACAAAAATATGAAAAAGAAAAGAAAATACAACCCAGGCAGCATTAAACGTGTGTAGTGAGGATAAACTGTAATGTGGTTTGTGCATTGAGTTATTACCAACTGAAAGCATGAAACCATTGACATTTAGAAACATTAGAGACACTGGAGCTATAAATTCCAGTTTTCAGTCAGCTAGTGTTTTGATAATAATTTTGCATAATGTTGGACCTGTGAATGATAGATTTAAAACGCAGTGTTTGACTTCAAGGGCATTTTTATTTTTGTATGCTGAACGATTCTGGTACTGTGTTGGGTTGCATTTGATGGATTTTAATCTGGATGAAACAAAACTAGCCACTGGAATAACATACGCTGATGAATGGTGCAGTAAACAGGGTCTGTACATCACACCGGCTCTAAGGCGTTCCTTTAAGGCAGAAGAAGTGTGAGAATGGTTGAGATTCATAGTTGTGTGCTGCTGATTGAGCTCCAGCTCTGCAGTGAAATCTGTCTCCGCACAGGTGAACCGTTTCCAGCAAGGCAGATGATGAAAGAAGCGCCATCAGGGCTTCAGAGCAAACAGTGCTTGTTATGCACGATCTGCCTCATGGACTTTGATGCTTCTATTTTTAGGAGCGATATATTTGCCTGTTATGTTTCACATGTGGCTGTGGGAATAAAACGCTGCTGGAGTGGTGGAAGTTTATCCACTCTTGAATTAAGCTTTTTGTTTTAGACGTTAAAGCTCTACCCTCCCATCAGTGTGACAAAACGTGTTTAAGATCTCGTGTGTATCTTAAATATTTAGGCTTATGCCTTATTAGATGAATCTCATGAAAACATGTACATTCAGAGCAGATTTCAGTGGGAAGAAATATGATTATATTCTGCATTAAATATAAAGCCTATTTAAAAATGTAAAAACAAAAAAAAAAAACAAATCGATATGTCTATTGATTGGATATCTTTATTTTAAAGAAATCATTAAATATATATTATATTTATATTATATATATGCAAGCATTATGCATAATGGTAGTATATATATATTATATAAATTTGTGTAGGATCTTTTCTTCATGTTTGTGGGTTTTTATTGTGTTTCAGTATTATTTTCAAGACAGCTGATCTTATGTTCACATTTGAGTGGTGTTATTGGAGTAACAGTGAAATACTATAATAAAGAATCTTTTTTTATTTCTCATTTTCATTTCAGTTATAATGTTTTAGTCATCAGCTAAATGATAAATGTAGCCTTGGCAACTAGCTAAATTAAGTTTTTGTTTATGTTTTTATTTTATGGTTTTAGTTTCAATTTTAAATAACTATAATAAATGATTCATTTTTTTTTCTTTTATTTTAACTTTAATCTTTCAGTGAGAACTGCTGAAAATGTCCCATGAGTGTGTCATGACAATAGTGTCTCAATGTACAATAAATAAATAGGAAAGAAAAAATCAGTACTATAATGTTTCTTTATATATAGGACAAAATATGTCCTATTTCTTTTGCCTATTTTTGGAGGTGAAATGTGGCTTTCTCAAGACGTTTTTGGCAGGTTCCTTGAGATTCACCCAATTGTCTTCCAGTGTTTTGAGGTCATTGAGTGTAATGATTAGCCAGCAGTTGGCATAGAAACTTTACAGTGCAGTATTTTTCATTAATCATGCTGTTAATCATGCATTTAATGAGATCATTCTGCGTGGACATGGATTTATAGTTGTTGGTACTGACCTGCGCGTTCTTGTAGCCTGGAGTGAATGTGTGTGTGTGTGTGTGTGTGTGTGTACGGCAGATCTGTGCTCCCACGACTGCGTCACACTGATAAAGCTGGACACTGGCCAAGGTCCCGTCTCTCCTCGTGCGCTCGAAGAGAAGAGAAGAGAAGAGAAGAGAAGAGAAGAGAAGAGAAGAGAAGAGAAGTTACCCTGCTCACTCTCTTGCTGTGAAGTCTTTTGCAAGCTTCAACATGTTAATTCAACATGAATTACAAACTTAACTTATTCAAATGAATATTGAATTTTAGAAATATTTTCAAGGTATAAAAGGATGATTTCATGTCTGCATAACTAGTTTACAAATTATCATCTATTTATTTAGGCCTATTTATAAATCAAAGGTCACTGTTTCCACAAAAATATGAAGCAGCAACATTTTTAACAATAATAAATAATAATGCTTGTTTTCTGAGCAGCAAATCAGCATATTAGAATGATTTCTGAAGGATCATCATTTTCCTTAAAATTTCCTTTTTTTTTTTCACATGATATTTTATTCTCTACTGATTGGCTCAAACAAACTGCCACTGAGATAAATGTGACACATAAAAAATGCCTGGAATATCAGAACATATAGATTTTTATTCATTTGACACAGTTCAATTAATGATCACTTGAAGCAATATTATTCTGAAAAATGATTGAAAAGTTTCCCTCTTCACAGAATAACTCTGAAAGGCAGGAGATTTTCAACACGAAAGCAAAAGCGCGAATTTCAGCTCTCATCAAGCAGTGTATTACTGCCGCCGTTTGTGAAGCTAGTGGTGGCGATCAAATCTTCACATTTATTCCTCCTTCTTTAAGCTTGATCGGATTCCCAATGAGAATATGGCATGTAGTTTCCATCCAGGGAACGTCTGTTAGTTCCCATCAGAGGTTTAATGAAACCTGTTTTTTCAGTTTAGCTTTATGGTGTTGGTTTTTGGAGCCGTTTGCCTTTGGGCAGCCACTTTAAAGTTCCTTATGAAGACAGAATAGACGCCTCCTCCATCAAAGCAAGCATAAATAAGGTTTCCCGCGCTTCATTTAGCCGCATTAGTGTGGCACTAATACTGTTTGGGCTCCCGCCAGCAGCACCAGTCTCTGCAGAAGAGCACACAATCTCTCTGAGGCGAGCAGTCATGCGCTGTTTGTCTCTCTTGTTTAAATGTGGGTGAGATTGGATGAACTCTGTCCTGGTTCAAAGTAAACAACAGCTGTGCTGGAAAATACAGGTGTCGCAAAGGAATGTTTTGGGTTCGGTACACGTTAAAGCTGTAGTTCACCCAAAAATCATTTACTTCCAAACCTTTATGGCTGACTAGAACACAAAAGAAGAACTTTTAGACTTTTTTTAATGGACACAAACATATAAAAGTGGGCCGTATGACTTGTGCATGTAAAGAACAGACCAAATTGAATGATAATCTACATTTAAAATCTGTTGTTTTTCGTATATATCCCAGTGATGTGTCTTGACTTCTATTGTTTTTATGATGTGAGTGACAAATCCTATTGAATGTGATAACTGACAGCATTTCATAAATGTTGCTGACGAACTTGTTTTGGACCCTATATATATATGTTCTACGATTAATAGCAATTTTGACTGATACATGACGTTTCAGAAGGTTAAATACTAGAAAAATCTAAACAACAGGAGGTACTTTATTAGTGACTCTGCCACGGAAATCTCTGCCGAAAATTGACCCATCTATACACTTTTAGGTGAGGTAACTTAATATTTTGTAATCTTGTAAGGTCTGATGGATATTAATGTTGTGGGAGTAATGTTGTGTATAATGGTGTGAAAGGTGCATTTCTGATTAATGTTTATCAGATAGAAATCAAGTAACTTCTTCCCTCTGCAGTTCCATTAGAAACTGCTAATAGACTCAGGTAGAGTAACTGGCTCAATTTTTTGTGGTTTCCAATTCATCTTGGAAGAAAATTCAATATCATCGCTTTGAGACAGAATGACTTTCACTTTTTACCACTGTGGAAGATGGTGATAAGCTGAGAAGAACTCGAAGCAGGAAGAATGCTTTGTGAAATGAAAGAGAGGTCCAAGAGATTGCTGACTTTTTAAAAAGTAATAGTGCACACACACAAAAAAAAAGAAAATTTGAAGAAAAAAATAGTTTTCCTCAATTGTTAGATTTGGAGAAATTTAGCATTACATCAATTGCTCACCAATGGATCCAGTGCAGTGAATGGGTGCCGTCAGAATTAGAGTCCAAACAGCTGATAAAAACATCATAATAATCCACAAACTATTCACTGGACTCCATCAATTAACGTGTTGTGAAGTGAAAAGCTACAAATTTGTGAGAAAACAAATCCATCAAGAATTGTTTTTATTCAAACTGTCACTTCTGGCCAAAATATGAGTCAATAACCCATAATAATGCTTCCTCCAGTAAAAAAAAAAAAAATAATAATAAATAAACAAAATAAAGTCCATCCCCTGTTGTCCTTTCACATCAAAATCCACATACAGCTTTAGACTATTTTTACTTGAAAACAGTGCTTGATCTGTGCATATTTCTCTCCTGATTCAGACTAGATGAGTTTGGAGAAAGCAGCATTATGGACAAATATTTTATGCAACTTCACTTCACTTCACAAGATGTTAAATGATAGACTGTAGTCATGTGGGTTACTTGTGGATTATGTTTTAATCAGATGCTTGGTCTCTCATTCTGACGGCACCCATCCACAGCAGAAGTTCCATTGCTAAACAACTGATGTTTCTCTAAATCTGTTCTGATGAAAAACAAAATCATCTACAGTAAAGCTTGGATGGCCTCAGGGTGAGGAAATTTACAGTGAGTTAAAATTTTTGGGTGAACTATTCCTTAAAGGACAATAATCTAATTGGTAAGTAGCCTATACTGAAGTGCATCTTTTTTTAAGATTAATGTCAGCTTTGTCAGTTTCCCCAAACTTTGCTTCCAAAACCTTGCCCAGCCCAAAACAGCAGCACTGTCTCAACCAATGGCCTGAGTTTGAGATGGGACTTTCTATTGCTTGCCCAATGTCAGATAGGGGGAGTGTTCAGGAAACAGCAGCTCTCTTTGAGGAAATGACACACTTTATCTTTAGGGTTTTGGCAGCAAGTATATTGCACAGTAAAAATACATGTAAAAACTGTGGCTGTAAAAATAAGGTCTTATGTATAAAGTGTTTAATGTTTTTAATTATGTCTGGCACTGTCAGCTTTAACAAGGGCCTCAGATCAGTCGTCTCTGCTCCAGCTTGTGTGTACTCGCTGCCTGATAAAAAATTTCACAAGGAGTCTTTACACAACAAAGTTGAGTTGATTTATGCTGATTCAACCCTATAAATGCAAAACCAATCTTTGTTTTTTCTCAGCAAGGATGACGACTGAAGTAATGATGCTTTGCATCACAAATAAATGTTAAAATAGAAAATATCTATTTTAAACTGTAATAATACGTCTGTCACAGTGTTACAATTTTTTTATTCCTGATAAATGCAGCCTGGGTGAGCATAAGAGACATAAACATTTATTTAAACCTTTGCATTTTAGTGAATAAGTGACATTTCATACTGTGCGTATTCTATTTTATTCTTTTCTTTTGTAAAAAGTCTAATGTTTCCGTAAGATGACTTGGTCTCAGAGCATTTCATGCTCAGATTGTAAATTCAGTTTATGTTTCATCTCTCTGTTATTTGGGAGAGATATTCAGTTTGAAATATTTCACTATGTATCCGCTTGCTCTGGGTCCCTTATGTTGAGATGACAGGCCCCTGGGGGAAGCCGACTTTGTTATTCTTTGTCTCTGAGTGTGTGCAGACTTTTGAGTGTGCACTCAGTAGTGTATGTAGTGTGTGAGACCATGAGAGATGTGTACCATGACACACACACACACACACACATTAAAGCATGTGGGAGGCAGTGTCAGCTCAAGGATATTTGGCACTCACAATGCTAAATGTCACTCAAATACAGGCTGATAAATTAACTTTATTGGCCCACTAAAAACCTCTCAAGAACTTTGAATGTTGCAGTAATTAACGACTGTAAAACTCCTGACAGCTCTTCATTATGGCGTATAAGTGGATGTGGGGACAGCTGCCATTCAGCCAGAGGCCATTCTTGCTGCCCCCTGCAGTAATGATATTATGACAATTACATCATCAGCGTGAGACCACTTGTACACTGAAAGACAAAAAGTGTTGCAGAAATTATTTTCACTCAGAATTTGCTAGTGAATTTTCACATTAATTATGAAGAAATAGCAACTAGCACATTACATTAAACATTACATTTTAAAGAAAGAATGAAATAGTATTTATCTTGTAAAATGTATACTCCAGTAATCTTTATTTACACATTTGAAAAACTTTTTTTACAGGGTCTAGGAGAGAGACAGAATTGTAATGTTTTATAACTGTAAAGTCAAATTTCGATTAAAAACTTTGACGTGTCTTTGCTCAAGCATTTTAGAAAGAAAAAACTAGCATTTCAGATGCTGTGCAATGAGATCAATCCATTGGTTGATCCATTTTATCCTGTCTTTTTTTATGCACATTAAGGAATTTATTCTGTAAAAGTGTTTCTATCAGTTTATGCACATGTTTTTCTTACCGGATAAGAAATTGATCCTACTTAGTGCATATGTTTTTAGGCACTTATTTTTTCTTTTTTTTTTTCTTGGCATTTCAATCTAGCATTTTTTTATGCAATATCCCAAAAGCACATAAATAGATTTATTAAATCCATAAAATCTAATAGAAATTAAGCCATAAATATTAGTATTATAATTTTACTGTTGTTTTGCCAAATTCAATTTTTATTATCTTTATCGTTAAATTTTTTATTTTATTTTGGTCCCACTTTATATTAAGTGGTCTTAACTACTATGTACTTACATTGAATATAAACACAATGTACTTATTATGTTCATATTGCTTTGCAAAACACTTTTGCTGCTATTGAGGTGGGATACGAGTAAGGTTTGGGACAGGTTTGGTGATTTGAGTAGGAATAAAGGTGGGTAATAAGGTGTAAGGGATTGGATAACTGTGTAATTCTAAATGTAATTACAGAAATTAATTATAGATGTAGTTACATGCAAGTATTTTAAAAATATAAGTACAATGTAAAAGCATGTATGTACACAATAAATGCATTGTACCAAATTATTAATTACGATGTAAGTAAATGATAGTTAAGGCCACTTAATATAAAGTGGGACCTTTATTTTAAATGACTACAACATTATTATATATTTTGACAAGGCAAAAATATAAATCTACAGATTCAGATGATTTTATTTCCAGCAAAATTAATAACATCAATATTTGTATAAACAAACTTTAACATAAAGTTCAAGTCACTGTACTTTCACAGTTCTGTAAAATAAAATGTAGTATTAATATTATACCTTATGCAGTATAATGTGGTATACAATAATATATGTATACATATTTGAACATTTTGATCAAGAAACAATTTCCCTTTAAACAGTTAAAGTTTTCTGAAAAAAAAGAAAAGTGGCTCTGTTTGAGAATCACATCTATATGAATATGAATGATATCATTTCTGATTTAACTAAACACAGAGACAGTGAGAGCGCATAAGGACGAGGCTGAGTGAAAGAAAGACGTGCACTAAGTCTGTTTAAAGGAAATAAATGTTTGAAAGTTTCAAAGGATTCAAAGAACTGGAGACTGGAGGAGAAAATTGCTGCAATGGCAAACAGCCAGAGCCGTGCTGGGAGTCTGTACAAATGACCATTAATGAGAGAGAAATCAATGACAAGTCAAGAACCAATGTAGAAAATGCATAACATTTGACTCGTTCAAGGTCCCGTCGATGTTCTTAAATACATCTGAATGAGTCCTGCTGGTTTTCATTTATATTCTACAGGCCATTTAGAAGCCAAAAAAGTGCTGTTCAAAATGCAGGCATGATGACGCTGAAATAAAGTCCTTCAATGCCACATACATCCTAATAAGATTTATAAAGCTATCTAAGCAGATATCCCACACATATTAATGAATTGAAACTGCGTAGTAAAATATTTAGTATCAGTTAAAAGTCTGGGGTTGGTAAGAATATGTCTTTGAAAGAAATGCTTAATAAGGCTGCATTTATTTGATTAAAAATACAGTAAAATCTGTAATATTGTAAAATAATGTTTTTTTTTTCCATTGGAATACATTTGAAGGGGTCATATGATGCGAATTTTTCCTTTTTCTTTGGAGTGTAACTAGCTCTGAAAAGTTGCATAGACTAAAGTCTTCGATCCAAAGAGATTTTATTTATAAAAGTTAAGACTCGTCCACACCCCATTAAAACGACTCGTTCGAACATACCCCCACATCTCTACATCACTATGTGGGAAGATTTGCATAGCGCCGCCCAGATGTTCACGCGAAGAAAGAAGGTGTATCTTTTATTCTCATTTATATAATAGTATTGTTGTTGCTGTTGCAAAGCTGAACTTCCAGCATCATTCCTCTAGTCTTCGGTGTCACGTGATGCTTCAGAAATCATTCTAATATGCTAATTGAGGCAACTTTTTCTTCATAAAAACAAGTTATGAATCCATCTCTCACAGGCTTTCATATGCCATTCTTTCTGGGGAATAATAAATCAAAATCCTGGTCCTTCTGAATCTTTGTGAAATCTAGATTGCGGTTTAAAAAGTCTGTTGTATCTGCACTCGACTAACTAACTAACTAGCGTTGACAGGAAGGCTTTTATTTGTCTTAGTCGTCTGAAATGAATGGAGCTCTCTATCAGCCTTTCTCTCTCTGCGATTCTTGTTGAAAGAGAATGTGAAAGTGGTCTTGGCAGAGTCTGGTCTCTTGGTAATGGTGGACCTCTAACACGAACGTCTGCCGCTTTAAACTGCCACGTCCGGTGTGCTGATCCCAGCACAAAGCTGAATGGATGAACTCCTTTTAATTCATAGCCGTCTCTCTATTTTGCCTTGTTCAATAATTCCTGAGGACTGAAGGCTGTCTGAGGTCAGAGATAGAGAGATGCTACTTCATGACCAGGTGAGGGTGGCTTCTTTGAAAAATGCGAGATTTATTTTATTTTGGTTTTTGAGAGAGAGAGAGAGAGAGAGAGAGAGAGAGAGTTTTTGCGCTCTGCATCAAAGTTCTGATCATTCCAAAGCATTTTGTTTTACTCTGAAATCTATGTTTTATGTTATTCAGTGATTTTAGGACTGATAGTGCATTTTCATAAGAACACCAGATCAATCTCACTTGTCCGAACCTGCTGTCAATCATTCATTAGGGTTTTATGTGTTTAATTTTACACAATCATTCTTTCAAAACAAAAAGATTGTCATATTTCATGGAAACATTTGGGTTAATCAGCTAATACTACAAAAAAAAAAAATGTTCAGTTGATTAAAAAAAATACAGGAAAGGCAGTGATAATGTGAAATATTATTACAGTATAAAATAACTTTTTTCTACTTAAATATATTTAAATATGATTTATTCCTGTGATCAAACATACATTTTCAGCATCATTACTCCAATCTTCAGTGTCACGTGATCCTTCAGAAATCATTCTAATTCAAGAAACGTTTCTGATCATTATCAGTCTTGAAAGCAGTTGTGCCGCTTCATATTTTTCTGGAAACCTTTTAAAACAATTCTTTACTGAATAGACAATTCAGGTGAACAGTATTTATTTGAAATAGAAAACCTTAAATTATAAAAGTCTTTCATTTTCAACTTAACGTGGACTTGCCGAATAAACATATTTTAAAAAGACCTAAAATGTCCAAAATGTGATTAGTAAAGACTTGAAGGTCTCCTGTAAATTATTCTGTATGCAGGTATTCATGTGTACACAATAATGTTTTCACAGTATGACTGAACTGAAAGTTAATCTTTTTTAGATTGGTGTGACCTTTGACCTCTGTTCACATGCTGGACAATGATTGCGATGCGATATATTTGCATACTTTACAGGCTTATAATTTCATCTGTTATATGTACTGTAAAACAGATATTTCATTCATTGATTAAAATGTTGAATTCAATTATATTAAAATGTATGAAAATAAATGACAACAAATGAAAATAAGTTCTGTGTTGTATAATAAAGAAAAATATTTCTATATGAAATGTCTACATGCCTGTTGTAAAAAAAATGTCTTAATGATTTTGTTTTCTAAATTAATGTACTTATTTGTTATCAGTTTAACATATGCTGAAATATATATATATATTTTTTTCAAAATAAATTAATTTCTCTTATATGTTGTGAGTTGACATTGAGTTGCTGATGAATTATACATAAACAGCCAACATAAACAAGGTGAAAATTAAATAGAAAAAACAGCATTGGGAAACAGAAATCTTTGGTCAAGAGACCTCAGGGAAGGACAAGATGAAAGCAGGCAGCTAGAATGTGAGCTGCAGGACAAAAAAAACAAGCCATTTCTTGGTTACCAGAGTTCACAATCACCACGGAGACAATTAGCGATTGTGACAGGTGAGGATCTATTTCTGCCGCGGCTGATGTCACATTTCATTTCACAAATGATCAGAGATTTTGATTGAGCAGAACAGCGAGAAATCAGTATGAATAAAACATGCCGCGCTACTCAATTCTAGCAATATCACATAACACTGATTCCCCAATGAATGATGCACTGCAGACAAGGTCACGGTTTCAAGATTCGAGGCGATACCCACCAGACTAAGCTACTGTTCATGATTAATGTTATTCATAACAAGTCACTGATTCTAGACAAATGGGACAAACAAAAAAATAAATTAGATTAATTTGTTAAAGTCGTGGTGCCTTTTGTTCATTGAAGTTGCACTAATCAAAAGTGACAGCAAAGGCATTAATGATTCTTCAAAACATTTATATTTCAAATAAAAGCTGTGCTTTTGAAATTTCTATTCATCAAAAATCATGTATCATGGTTTCAAATTTTTATATATATATATATATATATATATATATATATATGCACATATTAGCGTATTAGAATGATTTCTGAAGGATCATGTGACACCGATGACTGGAGTAATGATGCAGGAAATTAAGCTTTGCATAACAGGAATAAATATATATAAATAAAATATATTCTCATAAAAGCAGTTTTTTAAAATTGTATATGATTGACTAAGACTTTAAAAAAAACTACAAAACCCACTAAATCCTGTGTGACTCTAAATTGAACTCTTAGCAGGTGAAAAATGAAAAGAAGACCTTTGATACTGGTATTATCTGATTTTTCAATCTGAAGGGAGGAATAAAGAAGACATCGTTTTGCTGAAGAGAAAATCAAATGAAACGGTACCTTTGTGTGAAGGACATTAGTGAGCATCTCGGATGTACTTCAATGTGCAAATGCGGCTGTTTTTGGAGACTAATGGCAGGTATGATTGTGGGACATGCAGAGCAGATGTCCTCAGCCGTCTGTCTCTTTCTCTGGGCACAGATTCATCCTCTCAAGGCTTAAAACGCAACAATAATGGAAGTGGAAAGCAAGAATTGATCTGTGTTAAAAGCCACTCGTGAGGCGAGGGTCCATTTGTCTGTGTAGAACAGAGTAGCAGGTAAAAACGCTTCTGGAAAAGCTCCAGTGGACATTAACAGTGGACAGCAAGTCTGACCGTGACAGAAAATACATCATTAGCTCGTAGTGTTTCTCCGAGCCATTAGAAACAGTCCAGCGTACAGCTCCTGCTGTAACACTGAACAAAAGCCACTCAAAATAAAAACTGTAATTTACTCACCCTCATGTTTTTTACACATTTGTATGATTTTCTACATGAATAAGGCTGTTTAGATGAATGTCCTGGCTATACAGTGGCGATGAAGGGGGTCTGGAGGACAAAAAGCATAAGAAAAGTAATCATTACTTGTGTGAGCAACAGATGCTTCTTACCCTTTAAAGCCTGGGAATAAAATATATATATATATATATATATATATATATATATATATAGAATATGTTTTGCAAATTTATTGGCATTATATTCGATACATTAGGCTTCCATGGTTCATATAGTCAGAATATCAAGCTTGACAAGCAGAAAAAAAAGAAAAAAAAAAAAACTTAAATTTTATACCCAAACTGAACAGAAATACACAGTTTGGTGCAGATGCTGATTTTTAACGGCCGAAAAGTAAGACGAAATTCTGATGCTTGTACTGTAAGTCAATGAGATCTTCATAACAATAAAGATTTCAAAGCAAATAGACATGTAAAGCACAAGCTGAAGGTGGATGGTTGTGCAGTTATACTAAAGGGTTTTTTATTTGCAAAAAAAAAAGTCTAAAAATCAGACAGAAGACATAGAGTAGATTATGTACAACAGCAAAGTTTAATCATGTTGATCATTTAGAAATGTGCATATAGAATAAATAGGATTAAGGTGCCATGTTTGAAATAAGAGCAGCATTAATGTCCTACAAGAAAGTAGGTCTGTTTTGGCAAAGGATTGCTCTGAACACACCTGTGAAATGCTCGTCCTGTTGTAATGGTCCACTAGAGCAGGTTTCTGGCTGCTCAGGTCAGCTCCACACAGTCAAGCACACCAAGTGAACTATGACCTCACGCTTTCCCTGTGGTCTTGTTAGACCACCCGCCATTAACAGTGCGAAAACTGCAGGAGTCAACGAGCTGAATCCAGCGAATCCAGAGATTTCACACAAACCTCCGAGGAATGAACCTCCGGATCCTGCAAGAGGTGGACAGAGCTCGGCCGACGCTGGGGAAATACTGTAAGTTCTTAGAAAAATCCAAAAAGGTCCAGCAATTGTATTTTATATTTTCTGTCATTTTAATATGGAAAAGAGTTAAATATTTCTACTGCTTTTTCATCATAAACTTCATTTCATTTAAAAAGATACACATTTTCACAGAAATACACATATATATGCAAAAGAGGGAGAAGTGATATGAAAAAGAAAAATCCTCCCTCGTTTTTCCAATTCATTTGAAATTAAAAAATCCTTAGTAGCATTTATATTAACTCCATTATTTAATATTTGGCCAGTATTTACATACAGTAAATAGCAGTTGCTGTTTCATATGCAACATATGAACATTATACAAGAAGTCTCTTGGGATATTTTAATAGTTATTTTTTGGGAATGTTTTAGATTACAATAACCATGTTACATATCATAATTATCATAATTATTTAAAACAACATTAACAATAATCAGGTGTATATAACTACAAGGAACTCCACAAAAGTTATTATTTTGTATTGCTCATGTAATCATTTTAAATGACTTAATCAATATGGCAATCAGTCTAAATTACACACTGAGGTAATTACTCTGTATCATGAATGTAAAGTGGATTAGAGATACATCTAATCATAAAAGAGACGTTTTGGAAATAACAACCCAATATCTTGTATATATCACCATCACATTTTTTGGCAGGGTGATTTTTTACCTTCATTTATGTCTTGGGCGAGATGCCCGGAAAACTGCGGCAGTGCCGTCCTGCTGTGCTTCGCTCGGATCTGTTCAGACAGAGAGTCCAAGTGTTCAGCGTTAAATCTCTGATAACTGCTGCTGTAAATCCATACAGGCTTTAATGATGGATATTTTATGAGGATCGAGGGATCTTGTTAATTGAACGTCTTGCAAGCGAACATCTAAGCGTATTTTGTTCTCAAAATAAAAGTGTTTTTGGGGCACTTCCTGGTTTCACATATCAACTTTGGTTGCTTACAGAAAGACATTTTCATTAAAAGTTTTGAGAATGCTGTGCAGAAACTCGGAAATTTAAACAGCACTTTTCTTTTTATAACAGTTTCAAAGACGAAAAGTGGATTTTAAGCAACAAAATACAGTTTTATTACAGCTTAATTATTTTTTTCTGTACATTAGAATGTGTTCTTTTTATTTATTTATTTTTACAGATTGTTTCTACAACGTTTTCCCAATTTCCTTCCCCATATTGCCTTTTTTGCATAACAGAGATGTAATGATAAATTTATCTATGTGAAATTTACAGTAAAAAACTAACATAATAAAAAAATAAAAAAACACTGTGGCTGTCAGTAAAAAAAAAAAAAGAAAAAAAGAAAAATTGGGGATTTGTGGGTTTGAACTGTCATTTACTGTGCACTGTTAAAAATAAGTGTAATTTTGAATGAAAATATATGAAAACACGACAGGGAATTTCACATAATTTTACAGTAAAATCGTGTTAATTATACAGTTTTAGAATAAAAAAAGAACAAATCAAATAATTTAGTCAAAAACTGTAAACTGATGTTACACTCCACATCAAGTTTTGTTGGGAAAAAAAAGATAATATTTCTTAATAGTTTTTATTATCATTTGTACCATAAAACCCAAATGTACAGGTGATGAGAAAAATAAAATATAAAAAATTAAGAATAAAGTTACATAAAAAGTTAGCTGTCATGCAGGTGATTCTAGGAATGTCAATTAACATTATTTGACTGTAATTTATAGCATGACCTGTTCTTTATCACATACAGTATAAAAACTGCACATTTAAAATACTGTATCTTGTTTTTGCTTTTATTGCGGTTTTTCATTGAATATAGTAAGGGTTTGCTTAACTCGTCAACTAAAAAAAGTAATAGAGATTTAATGTCGTTTTTGACTGACTGACAGTAAAACAGGAAAATATCCCACAGACTCTTTTGAGAGCAAACAATCACCTAGCAACCACACAGAACACCCTAGCAACTTTATAGCAAAATGTTTTACTGACTTTTTCATCAAAGTTATTAAACATTATTCCTGAATGTTCTCTTGACTCTAATGTTTTAGAAACGCTTTTCTTAGTCATGAAACGTTAAGGGTACGTTCCATTTGATCATTTTGCAAACATTATGGGAATGTTACTTTTGAATAACGTTAGTTTCTAACTTTGAGAGAACATTGCCGGAACGTTAGCCAAGGTTCTGAGAACGTTCCCTGTTAGATGGGAATGTACTGCCAACTACCAGCAACAACCTCAATCTTTAAAATTTTTAATACATATAAACGCAACAAAGATTTGATGGACAACAATCTGCCTCGATCTGTTGAGTCTTTTTTCTTGAGTGAGTCCTCACTTCAGTTGAACAGCCTGAATTATTCTCTACACCTTGGGCATTTTCTGTGATGCTTTATTAATTTATAACCTGTTTCACAGCATCAGAGCAAAGCTTTATTCAAGAAACCAAAGTTCACTTGAAACATTTAAAACAAACCCTAGCAGAAGAAAATGCTGTCGTCATGGAACCACAATGGAGGAAACCGGTAAGCGCTCTCCAGCATTGATCTAATGTTCTTTTGGCTGTGAATGTCAATCGATCTGATCTTCTGGAAGAATCTGATAAATGGGAGAAGGCTCGAATTCTTGCCCTTGTTTGGATGGTCTCAGAGCGGCATAAACACAGGCAGGGATGATGAAATTTATGTCAAACCATATTATGAATAAAATACGTAACTTAACAGACTCCAGAAGGAGAATGCATTCAATACTAAGGGATAAAACGTGTTGCTTGGGTGTTCACAAATGCTTTTTGGAGAACATCTGCCGTGCAACTATATATGTGTAACTCTTGAAGAAGATTTTTACATTGCATTCCCGTTCCACAAGCCAATCGTGGCATGCTTTTGTGACCTCCACAAAATTGATATCTCATGGTGATGTAATACCTAATGAGTTTTTATTAATTCGGTCGATGTCTGTAAATTTTCCCATCACTAATCAACAGTCTAGATCTTTTTGGCGAATCCGCTAGGCAGGGGACCAAATCTGCTGATTGGTTTGGCAGAGGTTCTTCAGTTTCTAGTGAGCTCAGTGAGGAAGGTGTGATCACAGTCAGCTCAAAAGAAAATCACATCTGTGATGTCATTTCCTCCTGACTTCTTACAACATATCAAAGGGGAACAAAAACAATCACAGCAACTGCAACAACAGAAGTAAAATTCACTTCACAGGATATAGAGAAAGTGCTTTCCACAAGCACAAATCTAAAACAAAAAATATAGTAGCAATAACAAAATATCAAAATTTTATATGTAACTGGTATGTATAGTTCACTGAGTTCCTCAGAAATACTAAATGATGTATTCCTTTTTTATTGCAGTGAACAGATAACAGATGAACAGAAATAAACCTGAAGATTTAAATAAGAAAATAACTGATACTTATGCGTAATCGTTATTTCCATAATAACCCTCCACTCTCTCATGTCAGTCTTTGTGTTGATCATTTGTGACATGTTTGTGTCATTTTTAGAAAATGTTTAGCACAGACTCAATCGCATTGATCAGGGTGAGCTAACGCAGTCAGACAGCCCCGTGTGTGTCTGCCGAAAGCACGCCGATGCCGACACAGTCGCGCTGTGCTCAACTTTCCAGGAAATTGTTTGGTAACACTGTTTGATGGAGCCATGTCAAATCTGAACTTGGCAGCTTGAGTGGCATATGTGCGAGCTCGTGGCACGTATTAACGCCAACACAGCCAGAACTCAAATAGGTGTCGGAGATTACAAACAATGCTGCTGGATAATGTTGACAAATGATTGCAAACATTTAGGCTCTAATGGAATTCTGCACCAAAAAATTTAAATTCTGTCACCTCCTCACCCTCACGACATTCCAAAACTGTATTTTTCTTTTTCTTCTTTGGAAAACAGAGAATGAGAGATTTCCATGCAAGCATTTTTCATGCATCTAGCCCCTACAGGGACAGAAACGCTCTGCATAATGCATAAAAGTATCCTAGCTCATATGATTGAAATAAAACTAGTTTTGCGAGTGAATCTAGTGCAAAGAAAAGAACAATCCATTTTCCGTGAATAATGACTTTAATTTTAGTCTATTTCTTATAACAAAACTACTGTATGACATCAAAAGTCTCAAAATATAGTGCATTTGTCATACGTACTACTTTATTTATGCTTTTATGGTGATTTTACATTTATTCTGAGCTTTCCAGCTAACAGAGAACACTCTCAGAACATTCTGGCAAGGTTCTGTTGGAAAACGATTTAAACATTTTGTAAATGGTTAGTTGAATGTTCTTCTTGTTTTAGAACATCCAGGAAAGAAATGATCCCATAATGCTTGCAAAATGATGAAACGGAATATTCCTTTTACATTCACATAACCAAGAGAAAATGAAGAGAAGAACATTCAGAAGTAACATTTTCATATCCTATAGGGAGAGGTAACACATTTTTGCTCAGATCTTTGGCTTACATCCTGGCAAGGTTCCCTCATGTGAGTTATGATGAAGCATTATTCCAGGTTTCCACTGTTCCAGAATGTCTGTCCAAAGTTTGTTCAAAGTACAAAAACTATTTATGAATCATTCCTGTTTTTTTTATGCTTTAGGTGTTTGTCTAACATTCATTTGTTCATTCATGTTTCTTCTGGCTTCAGATGGTTCAGAGAACATTCAAAAGTAATATTCCCATAATGTTTGCACATTGAAAAAATGTATAACTTAATAGGAATGTTGGCAAATCGTTTTTAAAACATAATTTAGTTTGCTTGATTTTAATCATCAGTACCCTGTTTATCTTTGTCCCGTGGCTCCCCATTTGAGCATCTCTGCTTGAAATTTTCATGTTATGTGGCCATCAAAGCCCTTCATCTGTTCGCAAATACCTGAGGAACAGTTTTACTGTAAGTTTAGCCAAAGATCTGCCAGTCAGACATACTGCACGTTCGACTCTGACAAAGATGCTCATCTAGAAAAAAACGCCGTGACGTTCAGCGGTGAAACCAGCCGGAGAAGCATTTACTGTTACAGGGGATTTGCTCATGATTGATTCTTTGAGATGAGTGTGAGCTGTACGGCAGCGTGGATGGCAATTTCGCCTCTGCCGTGGCACCTGCCCCGAGGATTACCATCATCCAATGTTGTCAAAGACACTGAAGGGCTCTCAGACGCCTTAAAATAAGAGTCACAGAACAACAAACTAAAACACAAGAGCCTTCTGAGAGTGTGTGCTTACAGTTGATGGCCCCAGTTAACTCTCTTTTTGCTTTTAGTCCACGTCTTTTAGCTTTGAGGCCATCTATATGTTAATGCTCTCCTAAAAGTTGACTAAATTAAATTTAGGAAGCCAAACCCCACATTTATGGAGGCTAAAGGTTTGTTTGTTTGTTGGCGTATGTGTGTGTGTGTGTGTGTCCTTGAAAAGATGCATTGGCAGGCCAAGATTGGTGTATATCTCAGCACTGGATAAATTGGAAATGATCCAAAGGAAATTGAATTTGCAGGCAGAATGAGGGGGCAGGTGAGGGGAATGGCCGAGTTCCCATAATGCATCACTTCTACTGCAGTAGGGATCTATGCCATGGCTAATGCGAAACATTTAAAATGCTTATAGGAGTGAATCCAGGCGATGTACATCAACTACACTTTGCTTCACCGACTGATTTTACCGTGACATTAAAGTATGACGGTGTACTTGGGTGGGCCATTAGAGGCCCATTTGATCATTCCAGCCACGTGATTTGACAGCAAAGTTGGTTTTGATTTAGTTACTTATGGATTTGTTCTTTTTTGAAAGATACACATCAAGGTCAAGAGTCTAATTTTGTCAGAGCGCTCAAAGCGTTTCATTAACATGGTAACTCAGTTATGGGTCGATATGATCCGTCTTCTCACTGTCGGCTTTGGCTTCTTGCTGTTGATGGACGTCAGACTTGTGACATAATCATCACTCAACGCCTGACGTATCGCTGGCGGCGAGCACAAAGCTGCCGTTCATCACCGCAACAACCTCAGCGGCTTTTCCTCCGCTACAGGTACGGTTGTGTCCCGGGACAGATTTTTATCAACACTAACAGATTTGGACTTTTTAGTATTAAAAACTACTCCTGGAAAAAAACTTTTTTTTTTCTTTCTTTTTTTTTTATAATGCAGTCATGATTTTTGCTACTTTTCAAATGAAGCAGGTGATTCATTCTCTCATTCTACATATGAATAGTTAATTTGCAAAAACAGATAACTGTTTTTAACAATTTTCAAAAGTCCTGTTTTTTCATTGTTTATTCCAATTATTCTTAAACTGCAGTTGGGTAGCATAATACAAATCTGTTTTTGCAAATAAATTCTTCATATTGAGCAGTTTATTAAAGCTCAATTTAATGGTTTTAATGGAGTTTATTACATAAATAATACTTTAAGGTTAATAAAAAATTAATATACTAACTCCAATGACGCCATTAAAATTGAGCTGCAATAACCATTATTTTATGTAGTTTACATCCGTATCATAGTTTGCATAACAAGGTCAATAGATTAATTAGAAATTTTAAATAACCATAATCAGGGGCTGTAAAGTAATTGTACTTTATTTGAAGATAGTGTATACACAAAATAAAGTAATTAAATAGAAAAAAAGAAATCCTAGATTTTTGGACCAAGGTTAATGTTACATAATCAATACAATGTTTAAACTCATTGTATAGATAAAAATAAAATTTCAGCAATTGATTCTCTTAGTATTTTTTTAAATCAAGGTCTACCAGCAGAGCAGGTTATAACATTAAATTACACAAAATATGACTATATTTTAAAATAATATTATAACATTGAATTAAATAGAATATTAAAAAAAAAAGATAAAAATATTAATGGAGATTCATTTCTTGACACCAACAGTAATAGTATTATATATACAATTACTATATATATATATATATATATATATATATATATATATATATATATATATATATATAATGAAATATGGAGGAGTATTTTAAAAAGGGAAAAGCCTGAAATAAATAACAATAAGCAAATAATAAATAACACTCTTAAAAAAAAAAAAAGAGTCACAATAAAAATGTAAAGCTATTATAATCTATCCTTTAAAACCAGAATGATGGATATTGTTCTTTCAAATCAATCAACTTGAAGAATCATATATAAATATAAAAAGACATCTTGAGGTTGACTGATTGGACATTTGGGCAAATGACATTCATCATTCTGTATATGGCAGACAAATGTATAACTGCCAAAAACAGGAGAGCAACTTTAATGATAATAAAGAGAGAAAACTCATTTGAGGCATTACCGCATCCTGAAGGGAGTCTTTGGGATGAAGCCAGTTTAGACCCATTCAAACACCAAAGGCTTTAGACAAAAGGGATATTCAGCCAAGTTTTTACAATTTCATCAGCAGCGGCGGCTTCATTTTCTTAAAATCATATTCATAACCTGAAATGGTGCCAGTGTTAAAGAGAAATAAAATAACAAAAAAAATAAAATAATAATTCATAAATAAACAAATCATAAAATAAATAACTAAAAATAATAAAATAAAATACCTCTTTCAGCTAATGATTCACTCAAACTTTTCTAATTAACTTATAGAAGTTGTTTTTACAATTTCATCAGCGGTGGTTGCTTTATTTTCTTAATCATATTTACATCTTGACATTGTGCCAGTGTAAAAGAAAACTAAATAAAATTGATATATACATAAAAAAAAACATAATTAAATTCTGCAAGTTTTGGCTGGACAGCCAGGATTGTACAATTTCATCAGAATGATTATTTTCTTAATATCATATTTACATTTTAACATGGAGCTAGTGTAAAGGATAAAATAAAATAAAAATATTACATTTTGTTAATAAATTTAGAAGAAATATAGTTATATATTGATCAGAATGGTCTTTCTAATTAATAAGCTTAAAAAAAAAAACTTGACATATCGCATGAAGATATTGGAAATTTACTGCAATGTGTTTAACTGTCAAAAAAAAATATATTGTTACACTTAGATGATTTTATTTTTTGTACATGCCCTATATGGCAAAAGAAAGTAAGGCATCTTCAGTGTGAAGTCAGAAACATCAAGCTTCATGATCTGTGAGAGAAACATCTGAATCGTATCGATCGGTTGTGTTCTCTAACAAACCAAAATCAATCGATTCCTTCATCTTCTGGAGTTTCACACTTTATCAACCACGGCCTCTGCGATTCAAGATGTCAGACATGTCTCTACGCACTATTTTAAATCTATCTGCAGCTCATGCATACCAACACAGCATCAAATAGTGTAAATCTGCCAATTCTAGAAACACAAATAAGCTGAAATGTAGGTTGGCCTCAGTCAAAAAAGCAGAAGGACCCCTGTGTATATGAGGTTGATGGATTCAGGCCTTTGAGATGAGAAGCAATTCCTGTAATGATGGACAGCTGTGAGGAGACAATGGGTTGCTAGGCAACAGCATGTCGAACAGACAGGTATGTCATGGTGGCCAGAACGAACAGAGAAAGTGGCATTACCCTGGAGACGGAGAAGAGAAACAGAAAGATTGAGCGTTTAGACACTGCAGTTGTTGCTAGTGGTGGATGAGGGACAGAAGTGTGTGACGATTCATCATCTTTGTGTCTCAGACGGCTTCCCCGGAGCTGCTGACAGGTGTGTTTTACAGGTAACGGTCCGGCGATGTGAAAGGTTTCATTCACTTAAACATGTCAGTATATCACAAACACCATATTTACAATCAAACCATGAACAGAAGAGCCTGATCTCTTCAAATATAAGACTGGAGATGCTAAAAACAATATATATATATTGTCAGAGAGTCTCCATCACCAGTACCAACGCACAGCAGATCCCAATCACCAGACTACTGATTACCAGCACCTGTCACAGCTCATCAAGCATACTCATACTATATCACTGCACTCTCCACGCTGCCTCATTTTCTGGTCTACAGTTTGCTTTGTCTAACTTAACCTGACTACATACCTGCATACTTTCCTGTGTTTACTTTGACTGTGCTGGTCCTCCACTACCAGAACCCATGCAAGTGGTTTCAACCCGCCTCTCAAGCACAGAGCGTGCCCACCGTCTCGTGACCCGACTCTACCTGTATTGTGGATCTGCCGGTCATCCACAAAAAAATCTTCTTCATTGGTAAAAAGGACAGAGGCTTGAGTCCCTGCATCGACTACCGGACCCTGAACTCGCTGGCGGTGAAATTGACATACCCACTTCCCCTGGTCTTGGCTGCTCTGGAGGAACTCCGTGGAGCTTGCATTTTTACTAAGCTGGACCTGCGGAGCACATACAACCTAGCTCGCATACAAGTTCACAAACATACTTGGCCAAACATCGCTGCCACGTGACACAGGTCCTCAGGTCCTCCATCTGTATCGGAAGCTCGAAAAATGTGAGTTCCACCAGACCACTGTTCAATTCCTCGACTCATCATTAGCTCTAAAGGTATCCAGATAGAACAGGGAAAGGTGCACGCCACCTGGGAGTGACCATAGTCCCAGTCTGTGAAAGAGCTGCAAAGATTCCTTGGGTTCTCCAATTTTTAAAGACGTTTCATTAATAACTTCAGCCTCCTCACAGCAGCCCACATCTCTTTGCCCTGCGGCAAGCCCAAGTCTCTGTCCTGGAACTCCGCAGCCCACACATCATTTACACAACTCAAAGAAGCCTTCAGCACAGTCCCTGTCCTCCATCACCCAAACCCTCAATTTCCGTTTGTTGTGGTAATGGATGCATCCATACCCCGGAGTAGGGGCCATGCTGTCCCAACAGTGTGGAGAGTCTCCGCACCTCATTCCTTGCGCTTTCTTCTCCCAGAAGCTTACTCCAGCGGATCAAAACTACTGAAACACTATGAAACAGAGAACTGCTTGCCATCAAGTTGGCTCCTAAACCTAAACTTGACTACCTGTGTTAACTTACTGTACCTTACATGCTCCTGCGCTCCACCGGTCCTGCTCTCCTCCAATCATTCGCTCGTCTAGATCACCTGCAAGAGGCAAATGAACCCTTTCTATCCCCATATAACTCACCATTGGACTTTTGCCTTACTTCGTGCTGCCCAACCTGTGAATAAATCCTGCTGTCTGATTACTTACCTCTGTCTCTCTGGTTTGTTTTCTGACATACATTATATATATATATATATATATATATATATGTGTGTGTGTATAAAACCAAAGATGTCACTTGAAAGCAAAATTGCAAAACTGCGAGTTAACCTTTTTCGGCCATGTTACGTTAACAGATTCACTAGAACATGCAATGACACTTGGCATACTGTAGCTAGCGAAAAATAGAAAAGAAGCCACCAAAAACACATTGGCTTGATATCATTAGAAGTGACACAGACTTAGGCATTGAACAGCTGAAAAAGAAAGTAGAAGGTTGAAAATCATGGCAAGAGTTGTCCCATTGGATCCCCAAGAGCTGGATACGACTGAATGTCTAATCATCATATATATGTATACATAAAGAATGAATAAAACAGTCAATTTTAAATTAAACAAATATTGAAATAAAATATATAAAATAAAATGTGAAGTACTGAAGAAATATTTTTATAGCAAAGACTTTTTAATATATATATATATATTTTTTTTATATATATTGATATATATACACATACACACACACAGACACATATGTGATAGATAGATAGATAGATTCTAAACTAATTCTAAAATATACAGTAATTGAAATAGTGTAAATGATTTATAAATAATGATCATTAACAATTATATATAAAGAATAGATCAATCATAATACAATTTATTTGATCATTTATTTATATTAATTGTATTCTGTGTCAGTTATTAAAAACCCTTAGGAAATCTTCTGTGCTGATCAATACTGATGCAAACAGCAGCACTAACACGAAAATACCAAACGGGGCACCTGTTCATCAGTAAATAAATCTTTGTAGCTAATTTATCTATAAATCAAAACCAGCTGAGATGTGTAGGGAAATCAAGTCATATCCACGGTTTGGTGTAATTTAATTATCACAGAAGCTCAGCAAATTAAACATTACCTGTATGTAAAAACACACAGATGTGTTAATGGGAACACCTGCAGAAGACTGCCCCCCCCCACCCCCCTGCCAAAAAAGTGACTGACATACTTAAGTGGCCAATTACATCCCAACTGGTCCTGATACATACTATGCCAAAATCTCTCTATTCAAATGTCAGGCTGACATACAAGACAACCGAAATAACCTACAAATGCACCTCATTCACTCTGGCAAGTTCTGAAAACTGTAGGATTTAAAGTAAAATCATAGTTCATAACATTATAAAAAGGGTCTCTGAGCATGCCGTTGTTCAAAGGGGTCAAATAATCTGGCCAACAAACGAATATCACTGGGATACAGGAATGCGGGATACCCGTGTATGTCTGCTTTGTTACTGGGAGACTGGGAGTGATATAGCTAAACTCTTTTAAGCAAAATCGCTGCCTGCTGGGATCAGAACAAACACAACAGAGAAACTCAAGCTTCTGCCGGGAAATGAGACAATCCGAGATATTTAAAGCTGAATTTGTAGCCTAGAGGGACATGTTTCTGGAATAGCCGGATTCACGCAGCGATCTGGCAGCGAGACACAAGAAGATCCGGCAGTGCGTAGGAGGAACCTCCACGGTCTTCTGGTGTTAATGCCAGTCGGAGTGTATATGCTAATGTGCACCTTTTGTAATTTGTCTTTTCATGAGAGGTTTTGAGTTACGGAAGAGTTTAACAGAGGGCTGGAGATCTGAGGTATTTCTAAAAGTGCAGGTAACCTGAATAGTTTGAGCATGTATGATTTCATTCGCTGTGAAACCTTCATTTATTAGATGCTTTTATTTGAAGTGAGTCACCAAGGAACCTTGGGTTAAAGGGTTAATTCACCCAAATATTTCAAGTCTGTCATCTCACTCATCCTCAGGACATTTCAAACTTGTATGACTCTCAAAAACAGACGTCCAGCAAAACATCCCAAATGCTTTTTTATGAAATGAAAAGGTGAATGTGGTGGAAACTAAACAATCAAAACAACACTTAAAATGTATAAATAAATAGTCTATTAGACTGGATTAGATATTAGTTAAAGTTAATATTCACTAAACTGCACTCTATAAAAATGCTGTAATTTAATAGTAAAAGACTGTAAAAATACAATGGTAAAAACCTGTTAATTAGTTAACTGTAAATCCCCTTTATATATATGGTGAAAAATTGCAACAAAATATTTAATTTCATTTTACAGTAAAATACAGGTAAATGTCTAGTTTCTGTCATCTTATATTTTACACTAAAAAAAGTTGACATGTATATATGACAGCTCATATTTTTAATTGAAATAACTTTAGTTTAAAATTTTGTTAAATATTTCAATTTTGTTATTTGTAAAATGTATATAAACAAACACACATATACATACACAGACATGTAATAATTAAACAAAATAAGATCTTACATAAAACCTTCATGCAGATAACTGATAAGAACAGGCTCAGATGAAACTCTTATTTCAATTAAAAAAATGTACATGTATTAATCATCAATAAAATCTATACATTTCAGACATTTATTTATTTAGTTTTTTACAGATATTTGAAAATATTAAAAGTGTAAATTTTAACTAGTTAGTCATCTGAGGCTAGTGATGGATTACTTGAAATATACAGCAGAATTTATATTCACTATACTTTTAAACTTCTGTGAAGTTTTTTTTTTCCGTCTTTGTTCTTTCTTTTCGAATTATACAATGTCTAAACTTCAGCATCACAAAAAAAGAAAAGAAACTCGTACAGAATTGGAATTTAACTTAAGGGGGAAATATATAATAATAAAATAAAATGATTTTTAGTTGAACTATCCCTATAAGAGCCTCGCTCCTTATGGGGACTGAAGAAAACAACCTTCCAGCCACACCATCTGCAAACAACAACTTCATTAAACATGCGATCCATAAAACCTGCAACTGAGAGACTATTACCTATCGGCCAACATATGCTTTGGAACAACATCAACATGTTTTCTTCTTTACACAGTCTGTCTCTTGAGTGTTTCATCGACGTACACAAGCTTGCTTCACTCTCACAGCTGAAGTAGCTCCGTTTCATCAAGTACTGATTGCTTTTTTCCTGCTGTTGTTTCGGAAATTCATATCAAGCGAGACGCCGGACGAGGCAGAGTTATATATTAGCCACGTCGGTTTTATTATAACAGTATGAAGACCATCATGATTTTGATAAGCTGAGCCGCCCGTGAGCACATAAAATGGATGAGGGTATTTTGTTGATTTATGAAAAGACACACAGTCTCTTTGTTGTCTTGTTTCCTCATCGACCGAAGTTCATTTTGTATATGGAAAATCCATCATTTCCGCTCAAGGTTATGGGAGAGTCGAGTGAGGAATAATTCTGGGATATGAAGATAGATAGAGAGAGGGAGAGAGAGAGGCCACATACACACAGCAGCAAAATTCGGTTGTCAGTTAACATTAGTGCTCCATCTCTTTTGTACACACACAGTTCAGTAATTTCACAAGAATGACGACAACAGCATTCTACAACCTGAACTGACTCCAGAAAAATTCAGGCGGTGAGAAACGCATTTACGGAAATCCTTCACAGAGACTGAACTGTTCAACTAGTTGTTAATGATGTAATTGGATTGCATATCAGCTTTGTGGTGAAGGAAATCACAGAGAAGGAAGTACCTCGGAAGTATCTTGACTTGGTGTTGCCTAAATCCAAACACTTTTTTTTAAATACTGTAAGCCACAAACCAAAGTAGAATGGATCGCTTCATATGTCATCAACACCCAAAGATGCACAAGTATCACTTACAGCAAGTAGACATGGCAACCCCTTCAAAACATTGTTATGGTTCCAATGGTGTCAATGATTGCAAATTCAAGATCGAGTTCAGTCATGAACATACACAAAATGATAATTCAGGGAATTCACTCCTGTATTTAAAGGTTGAGTATGTCAAATCGACAGCTAGCAGTTAAAGGAGTACTGCAATCCTAATTTCTCCTGACCACTCCTCTATGCACTCACACAGGTTGCCAGATTAAGGGCAAGTAGCAGGAATGAACGCAATTGACCCTTCGCAAACACCTTGATTGGCAGGTGATCTGACCAGTCTTAATGCTGAATCTGCCATTTTGTCCAAAAAAAATTAAAATAATGATAATAAAAAATTCAGACAGGGGAGTAGATTAACATCAATAGGCTTGAACATTGTTTGTGTTGATGTCTTTACATGGTTTAAATAAAATACGTTTTTCAATTTGAAAAGACGATTGGTTCACGTGCCACTTGAACTGATGCGCTACAGATTTTGTTTTCATATCAGAAGTAACCTGTTTGCTCAACGAGAAAAAAGTCTCCACTTTCAAATTTTGTCATTTTGTAAGAAATTCAAACAATAAATACCAAAGTGTCGTGACAGACTGCTGCAGTGCCTCCGTTCAAGAGGCACATAAACCAATCATCTTTTCATATTACCTCATTAAAGCATGAAATAAACACGAATGAACATCAGAAGGTATTTTATTTTAACCACAGAAAGACACAGTTTTCCAAGTTCAAGCCCACAGCGTTAATCTACTCTCTTGTCTGGTTTGTTTGCCAGAACAATGGCGGATTCAGACTTTTGATTGGTCAGCCTGTCAGTCAAGCTCCATGCGAATTGACGATGGAAAAAAATAAGCCAATCCATGTATATTGATGAGTTAATTTATCAGCATTTTAAAAACCAATGGATGCCGGGGCTTTTTAGGTCAGGAAGAACCTGCGATCACTGACCCAGGCTTCCAGGACTGCAGTAGATAGTGCTATTGGGTAAATCATATTGGGTAAATGGGCGAAATCACACAAACCAAAACAAAAACAGATATTCTGACATGTAACACACATTGAAAAGCAATATAACTTGGTGTAGCACTGTTTTCGGATAAATATGTATGTTAACTTAGCATGTTTCCTAAATATCTGTAAACATATTATGGTATTTTTATGCTTTAATACAAAAAATATCTATATCTATATCTATATATCTATATCTATATATCTATATCTATATCTATCTCTCTCTCTCTCTCTCTCTATATATATATATCCATCTATATCTCTATATATATCCATCTATATCTCTATATATATATATATATCTCTATATATATATATATATCTCTATATATATATCTCTATATATATATATATCTCTATATATATATATATCTCTCTATATATCTCTATATATCTCTATATATATATATCTCTATATATATATAGAGAGAGAGAGAGATATATATATATAGAGAGAGAGAGATATATAGAGAGATATATATATAGAGAGAGAGAGATATAGAGAGATATATATATAGAGAGAGAGATATATATAGATATATCTATCTCTATATAGATATAGATATATCTATCTCTATATAGATATATCTATCTCGATATAGATATATCTATCTCGATATAGATATATCTATCTCGATATAGATATATCTATCTCGATATAGATATATCTATCTCTATATAGATATAGATATCTCTCTCTCTCTCTCTCTCTCTCTCTCTCTCTCTCTCTCTCTCTCTCTCTCTCTATATATATAATACCTTTAAATGTCATAGTCAATTCTGAAACTTTATAGTGTGTATGTGGCTAAAAAGAGAGTGTAACACTGTTTTATTGAGTAGAAGGACGATTTATGCTGCTATCTGTGATGGCTGAATCATCACAAACAAGCTTGAGGTAAATGGCTGTTCCTGCTGACAACTTTACAGGCCGGCTCACACAGTCTGGTAAACACCACACACACACACACACACACACACACACACACACACACACACACACACACACACACACACACACACACACCTGATTGTGCATTCAGCAGCCCTCGAGTAGCTGGATAGCTGGTGAATACTAAATATCAACAAAGGTTCCAGCTTGACCAGAAGAGTGCCTTCGAAAACACACAAAGATAATAAAACAAACTGTGACTCATGATGACATGAACCTGAAGTGGGTGGTTTTGGTGTTCCAAACTTCTTTGGCATAAAACTTGGTCCTGGTTTGTGGTACACACAGGAATGGTTGCTCAAATCATGTGCTTTCTACTGTAGAGGTGTGATATTACATTTCTAAGCAATTTAGACTTGTGATTTTCAACCGCTGGACAATAAAATGGGCAAAAATTAACTCATGGATGGACATTGGCAAGATACCGGAGTCATAGGGTATGTTAACATGTTAAAAACCCTGAATCATAAATCACAAAATGATTCACTTTGATCATTAAGTCTTTAAAACCTTAGCAAATGCCTCACTGTCATCATAGACAGAGAGATTGCAACACAGCCGATTATCTTACAGTATAAAGACACATGACGAGCGAAAAAAGAGCTCTTCTGTACACTTGCAAACTCAGAGACGCTAGAAGAACACCATCATTCACATCTGCCACGTTCAGTTTGTTGTTTTCACACTTAGACAGACAAGGAGAACAACAGAGAGCTGAAGAAACACTCTGGAAAACCACTGCCATCAAAAAACATGTGAGGGGAAAAATCTGGACATGCATATATATATATATATATATATATATATATGCAGGAAAATACGGAGAGTTATTGATAATATGGCATGGTTTACTTTATTAAATGAACACAGTTATGTACAAATGAAAATTTTTATTATTTTAAATACTTTAAATAAAACAAGAAATTGTGTATTTCCAAGTAAAACAGTGGGACATATTCATTTCACTCTTAATTATTTAATTTAATTTTACCATTAATTGATAAATAATTGTGGATTTAAGAAATAATAAATATAATAATATAACATGAAATAATAAATAAACTTGGTTTAAAAAAATGTTTAAAATGTTATCATCTTAGACCGTGATATTACTCTCAAAGGGCTCGTTCACACAAAAATGAAAATTATGTCATGAATGACTCACCCTCATGTCGTTCCAAACCCGTGAGACCTCTGGGAAATATTTTTTTCACCCTTATTTATTAAAATAATTCTACACTTAAACAAAATAATAAAAGTTTCAAAGACGGAGAAGGTTTCTTACTACATTTTGCTGAAAATATTTTAAAGGCAAAGAATAACAAGAATCTTGCACTGCAAGTCCATTTACTGAAAAACTGTCAGGAGCATGGACCTGTTTTTATTGTTGTTCCTTGTTTTCTGTTTGGTCTTGTTCCTGTCCTCATTTAGTTTAATTAGTCATCCCATTCACCTGTGTCTCCCCAATTATCCTGTGTATTTAGCCCTAGTCTGTGCAGTCTGTGTTTGTGGTTTCTAAATGTGGTTGTGCTACTGTATGTGTGTCCTCCTGTGGATTATTAAAGTCAGTTCTGTGTGAAATCCCTCGCTACTAAAAAGACCGGTGTGACAAACTAAGAGTCTGATTTTAGTTCATGCTTTCTTTAAAGAGTAGTTATCTTTAAAATAATCTCTCCATGAGAAAAATGTAAATGGATCTCTGTATACGTCTCTGTTTCCTCTCACCTCACAGAAAAACCAACTGAAAGTGCATGAGAGAACAAACAGCATGAGTGAAGCGCTCCCAGGTACTGTATCTCTGCAGGAGAGTTCATTCGAGCGGCCCGCTGGCAGTTTGAAGGTCTTACTTTGAGGGGCTTCACCCTTCTAGAGAGGACCAGGATCAGAACAACAAACACACAGTCGTCAGAATGACGCATTAGAGTTAAACCATCAGCCACACAGCAGTCCTGTAGCAGAAAATACATGACTTACAGAAATAAACACATACATTTCATATGCAACCTGTTTGAATGAATCCAGCAGTTTTATATTTTCTATTATTTACATGTTATTATAGTATGTTTTCAATTTATTTATTTTTTTATTTTAAAGGGACAATAAGTAACTTTTTAGGTATTTTATTATCTAAAATCAATATTTTTATTCATAAATATGCCCTCAATGGTGTACAAATACCTATGCCAATGTTTAAACTAATCCTTGTAAATGAAGAATTTATTATCTTTATATACATGAGACGGGTAGGTCGACGGAGGCTTCCATGTAGTTCCGCCATCTTGCAAAACTATAATAGCAGAGAGGGACAAAAAGTACTAAGGCAACGCGTTTCCACAGCGCGTTTTCGGTCAGAGCCAGAAACGCAGGTGCAGAGCAGTGAGAGGCGCTTGAAACTGCACCGGCAAGTTTAAAAGTCTGGATTGCATTCTTATTATGGACCATACATATGCCGCGCCACAGGAGAAGAAAACATCGTCGCCAAAACAGTCAAAAATAGAACGTAAAAGGAAACGTGACCGTAGATTACAGAAAACAAGAGTTAATGTCGGGGAAGCTTTTTCTAGGTGGAAAGAGCTAATGCTGGATAAAGATTTCAAAAGAGACGCTGAAGTGGCCAGTTTTCTTCTCGACAGGTAAGTCAGTGTTACAATCTATATTATAATATTTTTTTTATATCGAACAATGCACATAATTCAGAAAATATAACGAATAAATTAGACATAACTACTAATTACAATATTTCATGTTTTCCACAGTCAGTAATTCATACTGTAACATTCGTTTGTTTATGGTCATGTTGCAGTTTGTTTGAAATAACACACCTGTTCACCTGAAGGAAAACTCGACGAAGTGCTATTAGAAGACATCCCGTCAAAGCTTTTTGGTACATATCGCCTACCGTAGATGCAACTCGCATTTGAAAAAGCGAGGCGCTGGAGAGCAAAATTAGTTTGAATGCAAAATACAATTTCACCACTAGATGGGAGTAATTCCTACTTAGTGTCCCTTTAATATTTTTTATCTTTAACTTTTATCTCATATGGCCATTCAGCTGTTTAGCTGATGATTATTTATTTATTTATTTGGTGTTGTATTTCTGTATAGTTGTCATTTATTATTATTTTTTTTGTCCTAGTAATTTAGTAGCTTATTCAGCTTATTTCAGTTAGTAAAATTTCTAAATTTGTTTAAAGAATTATTATTTTTTTTATTTCAGGGTTGGTTTAATTTAATGAAAATATTTTAGTTGACAACACCAGTGAATCCCAGGACAAAATGTGACTCCAAAAACATTTTCAGTGTTTTTATTTTTATTTTTTTTTTATTTTTTTTTTGTGTGTGTGCGTGTATTTCTAATTAAAATATTTTTTATTATGTTTTGCATTCTAATTAACAAAATTTTTTTTAATAGTTTTAGTTTACAGAAACACAGCTGAATCACATTTTAAATCCATTTATTTTGGCATTTTCATTACATTTTGCATTTCAGTTGCAAATTTTTTTTTATTAATCATTTAAGTTAACCACCACAATACTCTTATTAATATATTTATTTGCGTTTCAATTAATAAAAACTATTTTCAATATATTTTATGCATTTCAGTTAATATTTTTTTTTTATATATTTTTGCATTTCAATAAACAGAAACTATTTTTAACAGTTATAGTTCACAACAGCAATTAATTAAACTCTTTTTATTCCAAATCTAATCGTTTTATAAAACAAAAAAAAGATATGTTAAATGTTAAACCATTTTTTAAAAAAAGAATGAAAGCCAGTGGGGTCCAAAACAACAACAAAATGGCACATAAAAAAAAAAACAACTTTGACTGGTTACTTTACATGATGCTCAGGTTTCTCTCTAGATAAATTGGTTGCAAGGCTGGAAAGACTTTATGCTGATAGTCAAAAGTCTGGACTATTGTCTTATCAGACAATCTTTGGCCAACACGAGTGACCCTTAATCCTTGGCAATGAAGTCAGCCGGAGTCATAATGACAGAACGCTCTTTCTGTTGGTTGCATGTAATTTAGGGGTGATGATAGAGACGTCGCTTCAGTAGGACTACTCAACTAAATCAGGGTCTGCAGGGACAGAGAGAGGTTATCATGATCCTCTGTGAGAAAGAGGACTCATTCAATTACTGCTGCACAATTCACACACACACACACACACACACACACACACACACACACACACACACACACACACACACACACACTGTAACTGCAATATCTCGTCCTTTACAGAACAGAGCCACCAGCGAGCCTTTCATTAACAGCTAAGCTCATTTGATCATGTCCATGTCCATCCACAGTTTTTACACTAAAAGAGAAACACGTCTAGCTAAGTGAAACATGCTCACTAAGTCAATTATCACAATTTTTATTGCTCATAGTTTGGTAATGGATTTGAACAAACACTAAGTATTAAATTTTAGTGTTAACCTGATATTGCATGGACTGTTGTGGAGAGGCTCAATGTAAAAAGCAGTAACGTGCATGTGAGCCATTTTTACCTGATTTAATCCATAAAAAAAAGATTTTTGTTTGTATAAATAATGTATTCAGTATTTGTATAATCAATATATTTAGGTTGATTCAGTGATGCTGAATATTATTTATATTTGAATCAAACAAGTTAATTTAGATGTTATAATTTCTAGGTTACATTTATTTATTTATTTATTTTTATTTTTTTTCAGTGTAAAATAAATTCCAAAATAAATTAACTAAATGAATTTAGCATTATGGCAGCAACTTCTGCATAGTCAAGAACCACACATTAGAAAAATGCAAAAATACTACAATTATTATAATTATTATTTAAAAAAATATTTTATTATTAATTATTCATCTTAAACATTTCATACGCTACTGTTCACAAGTCTGGGATTGGTATAATTAAAAGTTTTTTTTTTTTTTTTTAGTTTTGTAATGCTCACACAAATGCAGCATTCATTTGATCTGAAATACAGTAAAACAATAAAAATGCTAAATAGTTCTTACATTGAAACTACATGTTTTCTATTGTAACATATTTTAAAATATAAATTATTCATGTGATTCAAAGCAGAATTTTCAGCATCATTACTCCAGTCTTCAGTGTCAAATGATCTTTCAGAAATCACACTAATATGCTCATTTGCAGCTCAATAAATATGTTTTATGATTATCAGTGTTGTGCTGCTTCAGATTTTTTGGAAAATGTGAAATATCCAATTTTTTTCAAGATTCTTTGATTAAAAGAAAGGTCAAAAGAATAGCTTTTATTCATAACAGAATTTTTGGGCTAACATTTCACTGCCTATTTTTATTAATTTAATGCATCTTTACTGAATAAACAAATTCATTTATTCCACCTTGCTGTAAAGGAAGGCAGAACGGGTTGATAGACAGAAAGGCACAAACAGCAGAAGAAAGCGACTGCTGCTATCACTGTGTTGCCGTTTGCTGAAAGCTAATCCTAAATTTACCTCTGATATAAATCAGGATCAGCCCACACAGCTGTAGTCATGGAGACTGACCCGCGGCTCCACGGCGAAATAGAATATTCTCTCCAGATATAGAACTCTGTCACTCCAGAACAAACACACCTGAATAGAGGATGAACACACTTAGCATGAGCGATCAATCTGCAGGCAACAGACGAACACACAACACATGATTCATAATGTCTAATAGGTAATGAAAGTTACTAATAGCAAACAAATAGAGTTGCTGTCTGGCTTGGAATAACATGCACAATAAGACTAGGAATTTGTATTTTTTTTATTAAAGTAAAAAGGGTTAAATTAAAGAGTGGCATGCCATATTTTCACACCTCTAGGCTCTTTGGTGGAATCTCTCTCAACGGATCAGCTCAGTATATCAGATGATTTATGTGCTGTGGGTAACCCGTCATTTAAACTGCATTTTATCATCTGTCTGTAACTAAAGCATCTCATACATCTTCACCTCAGTGTTTTGTTCCGGCCCCCTGATTTAAATGATTGGTAGTCTAAGATACTATAGCTGTCAGTCACTTTTATTGGCACATCAGTATTGGTTAGCCTATTTCTTTGAGCATCTTGGTTACTCAATATATTCAAAAAGCCTACAAACAGTGTACAGTTACTCCAGAATCTTTATTCATCTGGTGACTATGTTTGAGATTTCATAGCTTATTGTGAATTTGACTTTACTATAGTAAGGGTACGTGAACAGTCAAAGGCCAAATACTGTCAAATCTATAATAAGCTTGTACAAATGTCTAATCCAAAACATAGCTACCTTGCTGTACACATAAAGGCAGATACCATAGAAACATTTAGGAAGCCTGTGACTAAACACACATTAGTTTTTTCTGATCTTAGCACATAATAATGTGATACTCTAAACATATATAAAAGAGTATAAATCTAAAATATAGATAGGATAAAATATTATAGAAATATATATAGAAAATATTCAAAAATGTAAATATGTTTTGTTAGTTTTAATCAAGGAATCTGATGTGCTTACACACATATACCATACACACACACACTCTGTATTATTATTATTTTATTTATTTTTTTGCTTTTTGTCACACTTGAAAGATTCAGATCAAACTAATTTTAATATTACACAAAGATAACCCGAATAAATACAATATGCAGTTTTGAAATTATGATTTTATTTATTAAGGGAAAAAAGCTGTCCAAACCTGCCTGGCTATGTAAAAAAGTAATTGTCCACAAAATCTAATAATTGCTTGTGCCACACTTTGCAGCAACAACAGCAAACAAGCATTTGCGATAACTATCAATGAGTCTTTCACGTCACTGTGGAGGAATTTTGGCCTCTTCTGCTCTTCTTTGCAGAAGTTTTAATTCAATCACACTGGAGGGTTTTCGAGAATGAATGGACTGTTTATGGTCATGCCAGAGTATCTCAAGATGATTTAAGTCCCGACTTTGACTTGGCCACTTCAAAATCTTAATTTTATTTTTCTTAAACCATTCAGAGGTGGACTTGCTGGTGTGTTTGGGATCATTGTCCTGCTGCAGAACCCAAGTGCACTTGAGCTTGAGATCACAAGACCTTACCCATTCATTTGACCTTGTAAGTAGAGGAGGCCTGTTCCAGCTGCTGAAGAAGGTTGGCTGCCCCGGCATCTTCTTCTCGCTGCTGCTGAACTTCGCCTTCAGGGACTCAAAAGAAGGTGTTCACCAGAAACGATGGGAAGCTGTTTAACCTGTCCCGCCTGAAGGCCAAAACCAAGGTCCGCACAGTGCTCATCAGGGAGATGCTGTTCACAGATGATGCCGCTCTGACCTCGCACACCGTAAAGGATCTTCAAAGGTTGATGGACCGGTTCGCTCATGCCTGCAGGGAGTTCAGTCGATTAGCATCAAAAAGACCAACGTCATGGGCCAGGATGTCCCGCACCACCATCTGCAAAGACAACAAGAAGCTTGATATTACTGACCAGTTCACCTACCTGGGCTCAACAGTTTCCATCGACCTTTCACTCAATGCTGAGATCTCCAAATGGATTGCTAAAGCCGCCACTGTCATGGCAAAACTGTACAATAGAGTGTGGGGCAACAACCAGCTGATGGTGAACACTTAGCTCAAGGTGTACCAGGCATGTGTCCTCTGTACCTTACTGTACGACAGTGAGTCCTGGTCCACATACACCAGACAGGAGAACCACCTGGAGAGCTTCCCCCTTCACTGTCTTCGTCGGATCCTCAGCATCACATGGCGGGACAAGGTCACCAACACTGAAGTGCTGGAAAGAGCAGGCTCCCTCAATATGCATCTTATGCTCTGTCTGTCACGACCGGTGATACAAGGAAGCATGGAAAGATCCAAGTGCAGGTATGATATTTATTAAAGGGCAAATCCAAAGGGGTAAACAGTCCAGGGAGGGTCAAAACCAGAGTATCCAAACAACATGAAAATGGACAAGAACACACTACAAGAGCAAGACTATGGATTAGCATTAACATAAGATAAGGACTCCATGACACATACTCAGACAGACCAGGTATAAATACACAGAAGGTAATGAGGGAACTGGAGACAGGTGGGGAATAATCAATTAACTCAAACAAGGAGGAAGGTGACCAAATAAGGGAACAGACAGTTAATAAAGTGACAGACACCGTGGGAAAGGGTCAGCGGTGACTAGCCATGACTCTGGAGGGTCAGCGGTGACTAGCCGTGACTCTGAAAGGTCAGCGGTGACCTGCCCTGACTCTGAAAGGTCAGCGGTGACTAGCCCTGACTCTGAAAGGTCAGCGGTGACTAGCCCTGACTCTGGAGGGTCCACGAACACCTGACTCGACTCTGGAGAGTCCACTGGAACCTGACTCGACTCTGGAGAGTTCACTGGAACCTGACTCGACTCTGGAGGATCAACTGGCACCTGACTCAACTCTGGAGATTTCACTGGAGCCTGACTCGACTCCGGAGGGTCAGCTGTGACTGCCATCCCTTGCAGCGGCGCTGGGCAAGCAGCCATCTTGTGCCATGACTCTGGACAGGCGCCATGCCATCTTGTGCTGTGGCACTAGGCTGGCGGCCATCTTGGGCTGTGGCGCTGGACCTGTGGCCAATTTGGGCATTGGCGCTGGGTCAGCAGCCATCTTGTGCTGTGGCACTGGACTGGCGGCCATCTTGTGCTGTGGCACTGGACTGGCGGCCATTCTGGACCATGACTCTGGACGGTCGCTCATCTTGGACCGTGGCTCTGGAACAGTGGCCATCTTGGGCATTGGCGCTGGGTTAGCGGCCATCTTGTGCTGGAGTACTGGGCTGGCGGCCATCTTGTCTCGTGACGCTGGGCTGGCGGCCATCTTATGCAATGGGGCTGGGCTGGTAGCCATCCTGGGCAGTGGTGCTGGGCTGACGACCACCCCGCCAGAAGAGACAAGAGTGGCTGGGGTATCCCACAGAAGCCGATGCTGCAAGTAGTATACAAACTCCCAGAATTCCAGTGTCTCTAAATGTGCCATCTCCTCCTGAGACACTGGATCATCCAGCCCGCCATTGAAAAAAGCTTTAAGGGCTGTGTCATTGTATCCCATGCCCTCGGCCAGGGACCAGAACACCTGTGCCTGGGCACCCACCTCATTGCCCTCTTGGCGGAGGGCGGTCAACTTCAGATACTTCGCCCTCCGCTCCGCCATCCTGGCTGGGGAACGGGAAAAAGACATACCGCTGGTTCCTTGCATGACGGAGTCCTTCTGTCACGACCGGTGATACAAGGAAGCACAGAGAGATCCAAGTGCAGGTATGATATTTATTAAAGGGCAAATCCAAAGGGGTAAACAGTCCAGGCAGGGTCAAAACCAGAGTATCCAAACAACATGAAAACAGACAAGAACACATTACAAGAGCAAGACTACAGATTAGCATTAGCATTAACATAAGACAAGGACTCCGTGACACATACTCAGACAGACCGGGTATAAATACACAGAAGGTAATGAGGGAACTGGAGACAGGTGGGGAATAATCAATTAACTCAAACAAGGAGGAAGGTGACCAAATAAGGGAACAGACAGTTAATAAAGTGACAGACACCGTGGGAAAGGAGGACACCTAGTGGAAACCCAGGGAACACAACCCAGACACTGTGACACTGTCAGCGTTGACTGCGATGGCTTGGGCACATGCACCATATGGATGATGGACGCATCTCTAAAGACCTCCTGTACGGTGAGTTGACCATGGGATACCGTCCAACGGGACACCCAATGCTGCGCTTCAAGGATGTCTGCAAACGTGACATGAAGCTGACTGACATTGACCCAAACAACAGCTGGGAACTGGTAGCCATTGACCGCGGACAAGACTGAATAAACCGGACAGGGTGCTACCATTGTCTCCCGAGACAGGCAGATGCCTACTATAAATAAATCAGAAATATATATATATATATATATATATATATATATATATATATATTTGGAAAATCTAAAAATGCACTCTAAAAAGTTTCCTGTGATGGGTTTATAAATATGGTTTGTTTGGGTTAAAAACAATTACGCCTATGGAGAGTCCCCATAAACCATAAAACCAACAAGTGTGTGTGTGTGTGTGTGTGTGTGTACACACACACACACACACATACAATTTAGCCAAAAGATGACATCTTAAAAAGGCTGCTTAATTGTTACAAGTACTCCTGTGATCCTTTTAAATGCAGCCTACAGGTACAGAGAGCAGAAATAGCCTAAAATTACTTCAAAATGTGATGTCCTTCACTGACGCCTTTAATCAGTGAGTTATGCAGGATAAAATTAAGATATTACAGAAAGATATGACATGTTGACATGACCTTCCTTTTCAAAAAATAAGAGCAATAATCACAGTCAAAATAAAATGATTTCTATAGAAAAACTCCCAGTCACCAAGTTCCCAGCTTCAGTACGATCAAAAAAGCATTTGTTCTCAAGAAAATCTCAAAGATGACAGCAGTGTTTATCAGTCCTGTGAAAAGTGGCCCCTCTCAAAAAGAAGGGGACATCTTTGACGTCGGGGCTTCTGGGAAACGGTCCGCACCTCCGTGTAATGAAGGACTCGCACTATGAATGCCTCGGTTTTGCATGTGAATGATCAACTGTCAGGTTGCAATTGGCAAAAAGGTTAGCACTGCCCGTGCTTGTCAAAAATCCTGAGACAGCCGTCTGACAGAATGAGCCGAGAACCGCTGCACTTTTCCGTTCCAATATCCGAACACACACCCGGACCCGACATGACTCTTGTCGTACAACAGACTGCTATCTACCGGTATTCACCGTAGCTCTCTGTAAAGCTATTGTCTCTCAGAACCTCTGATATATCAGTGAATTACCGCTAACTCCTCTAAATATGCCTGCGCCCATGACTTATGCATGCCAACTGAAGGCTCTAATGCTCATAAATCTGAATGTTGTCAGGCTCGAGACACGCCATGCATTTGATGTGCGCAATGGTGGTGGTGGCGAAGCTAATTTGTTTGGCACTGAAGGTCTGCGGATGTATTCTGAAAGTTCATTCGCATGGTGTCCATCCCAAAGTTTGCTTTGAGAGTGAATATCCGGTGACACAGCTAGAATATGAAGTTTCAAATGTCTTAATAGAGACTGCTTTTAAAAGAAACAGCGTTTAACATGCAAAGCGTCAAACTCAAATACCATCAGTGGAAAGGAAAAGTCAGACGTAGCCTTCAGCCCCTGCTAATCAGAGAGAGAGAGATGAAGACGGAGGAACAGAAGGGAGAGAGAGACATCTGTGTCTTTGTTGCATTAATTTAAAAGGCAAACCGCATGTCTTCCTGCGTCCTGGTGAATTGATAGCGTTTGCGCAGATGCAGCACTTTTAATAAACAGACAATAAATGAATGCAGAGAAAGTTCAGTCTTGTAGGGTGTTTTCACACACGGGACCTCATTCATTAAACACCAACAGAATTAGTGTGTAAATCATTTGTAAAGCAATGATTTGCATAAAGTAATTTATGTGCAATTGGACTGCTGCTTGAGCTTCATGAACGAGGCCCTTAGAAGGTTTGTTCGAGGGATCTCAGAGCTATTATCACGGATTCAGTAGTTATTATGGATCAAATAAGCCATCTTGTGATACAGTACAGAGCGATTTTTGTTTGTAACATGCATTGTGAATGTAAAGCTTAAACATTTTTGCTTTATCATCACTGCAGAAGGTGATGTTATGGACAGAAGATTCATAATTTAGCCTGAAGCAGCAGTTTGAGCTTAAAAAATATGTTGATGATGGATTTGTTTCTTACATGCAGCTTTTGACTTAACTGATGGAGTGGAGTGGTGTGGGTTCAACCCGTTATTGTGATGTTTTTATCAGCGGTTTGGCTCTCATTCTGACGGCACCCATTCACTGCAGAGGATGCATTGTTGAGCAAATGATTAAATGCTAAATTTATCTAAATAAATCAGTTCAAATGAGGAAACATCTTGGATGTAAATTTTCAGCAAATTTTTAGAGGAAGTACTCCATAAAACACTCTGGAAGTTAATAATTTGTTTACCTCCATGTCATGTGACCACAAGATAAGAGAACTGTGATCATGCAAATGTATTAGTATTGTGTGAAGCAGCACTTACTTTTGCTTACTTGATCTAATTATTATTTTTTATTTTTATGTAGATTAAAGTAACAAATGAGAATCACAAAAACAATATTGAATATATATTTTTTATATAGACAAAGATCTTAATGATTTTCAGTTTTGTTTAAGATAATTAAAACAACAGTTTTTAAATAAAATAAATAAAAGAACATATAAAAATATGGTATTTTGGGGTAAAAAAAATAAATTGGGGCTAAATGCACAAAAATGAACATGATAATTAATAACTTTTCCATTTGTTGACATGACATGGTCAGATTCAGTGTCCATCTTATAGATAATCACCATGTTTAGAATAAAACCGTTATATTTAAAAACATGATATAAATCATATAACAAAACATAATGTAATATACTGTAAATCTATATTAAGCTATTATGGATCTCCTTCAGTGCTCAGGGCCCACTTACCGCCTCATACATTTCTAAGATTTTTAAACAAACTAAACAACTTGTATGATTTATTTTCACACAAAGTCTGTTGCTCCATAAATGTTCAGTACAAACATATATATGTTTTATGCAATCATACACTTTTTGAACTTTTTTTAAGGTTTGCCTTTATACCCATTGTACCCTGACTTTTCTCTAACACAGAATTGTGAGGGGGAAAAATTTACCTTTATTATATTTTATGTATTTTACCTGCAGGAGAACCATTCTTCAATATTTAGCTACAGCCATACACATCATAGGATAGTAGCATGCTAAGCTAATGTAACCTGAGCCAATCACTTCCACAAACTAAATAAAAATGTAACTTGGATTTGGACTCATTTATGATTGAAAACCAGTGTATACAACTTTTACAACACAACCAACTGTCAACTTCAAAAGCACAATTATTTAGCTAATATCAAACATGGTCCAACAGCAGCAGCTTATAGCCTCTGTCTTGCAGCATTTAATTTTAAGTAACTCTTAGCAAAGAGTGATCGCTCAAACTTCACCGATACGGTTTCTTTATAGTTTCCTCTGTCTATATAAGGTTCTGTAGTTCTTTGCTGGTGTGACATAAAGTGATTCGCCCTTTTCGTGGAATTTACCTGCTCACATATAGAAACAGAACCCATTCTTCTCATTATAAATCAGTGTACCATCAGATTGATCTGAAACTGATCTTACCAGGTTTAAAAAAAACTGAAAACATCAACTCAGGGGTACTTCAAACAGTGTTATGTCTACAATTTCTCAACATTAACCATGTTTTCCATCTTTCAGTGGGAAAAAAAATGGACCAAAACACCTGCTAGCAACTAACAATACCTGTCAGCTTCTAGCAATTCAATCACAGTCAATGATGAAGCCAGTGTGGACGTCCCTTTAGAGGAGGATTTTCAATCAAACCCTTTATTTCTGGGGCTCTGAATGAAATGAGTAATTTTTTTCACATTTCCATTTGTCCCATTTGGAAAGTTATCAAGGTTTTAATCCCTATAACGGGAGCTCTGTCCAGCCTCCTATCGACAGCGAACAGAAGAGCTGGATTCTCATAACGAATCAACACTTCACCATTGACTTGCTCTCATAAGTGACTGCTTCTAACTACCAGAGCGGTTTTCCACGGTAAGCTGAAAATTACATCAGCATCTGCTGAAAATCTCATTGTATCAGTTCACACTCGCCAATAACTTTCATTGTTATTAACCCGTCTGGACAACGAATCTAAACCAGGTCGACACATTCTCACCCCTGCGGTCTCGGCCCCGGCAGCTGAGCGATTCCCTCACATCTCGCTCCAGCGGCGAGGTGCTTTGACAGGTAATCAACTGTAATTTCATGCACTGCATTATTGCAGCCAGGATATAACAACTGTGGCCACTTCCTGTTGAGTGCGAGCGAGCGGCGAGCCGAGGATTAGCCCACTGCCGATGGAGAGAGAGAGAGATGTGGAAGGGCGAACAAAGGCATGTGAATTAGGAAAAGGAAACATGAGGTGAAATGGAAGGAGAAGCAGCACTAGAGATGGTGTCAGACTAATCTCAGCCTCAGATGGCATGTCCATGGACCATTCATAGACCTCCTGACATGTGCTGCTCTCAAAAATGCCAAGAGCTGACTAAAATGACCTGTTCCAATCAGGCCGGAAATATCCAAGATACTGGGTTTTGCAGGAATATCGAGCCTGTGCCTATTCAGAAATTGCATTCTGAATATGATATAACCTACTGAGCTGTGCCATTAGCCGAGAAAAATAGCACCGAGCAGATACTTGCATGCCACAATAAATAGTAGTGTACAGAAGAAAATTATAAATATTCAGGGGAAATTTCATTATTTCAGTGTTCTTAGTTGAACTGCTTTACCTGTTTTGCAGTGTGACGGGGGTATTGACCTGCATGAAAATTTCGTGCTGACTGGGAGATGATTCCAGAGAAAGTACTGCATGTTGCTGAATGAGGTTCTGATAAACATTTGCATCCATCCTACCATGAAGCTGTATATTCCTGCAGAAGAAAACATCCATCAAAATCCATGACACGTCCTCCTCCACACTTCTTTATGCACTTTGGGCTCAGTCTTTTCCCAGTTTGATGCTGAATAAAATGTTTCCCATCAGACCCAAATCAATGAAACTTGCTATCATCACTGAAATGAACTTTGGAAAAGTGCTCCTCTGTCTACACACCATACTTCTCAGCAAAGGTTTGTCTAGCCTTCTGATTATATCTGCTGATGAGAGGTTTGGTCAGTGCAGAGTGGGTTTTTAGTCCTAATTCTCTTAAACATCGAGACACTGTATGCTGAGACAGATCCTTACCCTGTTCAGCACTGAACTGGGGAGCAATTCCGGCTGCAGTGTTGAACCGATTCCCCATTGAGAGTCTTCACATTATACCGTCCTCTCATGAGTTTGTCTTTCGTAGATGACCAACCTTTTTGGAGTGACTTGAAAATAGTGACATTGTAAAGATGCAATATTCAAGAAATCACAGACTTGAATAGATTTACTTCTCTTGCTATGACTGCTATTGGCCTTCACCTGGACAACCTGCTGTCGGAGGGTTTCAGTCACTTTCGAACGGCTCACTGTTTTGCAAAGTCAGTGAAAACTGGAAAGCTAGGCTCCCAGTTAAATAGTGTTTGTCAACTAATTAAGGAAATTAGTATGAGGTGCCAGATTAACACCAATTACTGGAAGGTAACTGAAAATGTTCTCAAATTTTGTTCAATGATCTCATCTCATTTAAGTTTTTACTGTGCTTAAGAATGTATTTAACTTCTGAACTGCGCTTATAAATAGGACTTAGCAGTGACCTCAACATTTAGGAAATTGTAGGTTGCTCTAAAAATTCGATCTGCACTATGTGAGTGTGTGTGTTTTGTTTGGCAAAAAAACAAAAACAAAAAAAAAGTAAAAAAAAATGCTTTGGTAAATCATAAGTATAATTAGGACGTTTTATCACATCATTTTAACATTTAATGTCATAATTATGAGTTTTCCACAACATAAGAAAAAAAATCATGGTTTGGTAAATTTTATGACCTACAGTAAAAGTCAAAATTTAAATGTTTTAGATTATAATTTAGATTTTTTTTTTTAATGTGGCACAAATAGGCTTCCATACCCTCATATCCGTCCTCATTACTGACTTTCTTCTGCAAGACACAAAAGAAGTTACAAAAGAAAACACGTTTTCTGAGAGGTTTGAACTTGCTTATAGTCAGCTTACTCAGTCAAAAGTATAGTTAAGCAAGACTACTATCAAAGACTAAAGAGCAAACACAGGGAACGGGCAGATCCTAGCAAGAATTCAAGATTCAAGGAAAATCCAGCCGGTTGTGAGCTCTGAGGTCAGCCCCAGCAGGTGAGTTCTGATTGGACGAGAGAGACGGCAGACTTCATTTAGAGCTGACCTCTGACACACACACACACACACACAAGACAGTCAAGACACATCAGAGAACACACTGATTTTAAGAGAACCTTTCTCTTGCTACACCGCAAACTTTTTTATACAGGGTTAGGGTTAGACATGACATGTTTCTTGATCATCAGATCAGCATGATTTCTGATCATGTGACATGATGCTTAAAATTCCGCTTTACATCACAGAAATGAATTACATTTTATAATATACAGCAATAGAAAACAGCAGTTTATAAACTGAAATAATGTTTCACAATATTACTGTTTTTACTGTATTTTATATCAACTAAATGCAATCTTTATGGGCATAAGAGACTTCTTTCAAAACCCCAAAAATCCTTAAAAGATCTTTTGAACAGTAATTTGCCATATAATGTCTGCATTTATCATTGTTTTCATCAAAACATAACTGTGACCTGTTTTATGGGTTATGACCCACTAGTTGAGAAGTGCTAATATTGAACATAAACAGGATTTGGTGTGGAGGGAGAGCGAATGTGTCTTTGCCATTTAGAGATGGAGTTTATTGTCAGAACTTCTGAAAGGATTGCCTGCAAAACAAGACAAGTGGTAGCCAATAAAGAGCCAGGTTTTAAGAGCATCTCATCTCATCTCTCTTTCACTCTTACACTCTTTTCATTTCAGATAGTGGTGTGCAGTTCTTTTTTTCTCCGGGTATTCATGGTATGTCTTATTTGTGAGTCTATGGCCACTGCGAGAGGACGGAGGGTCTTTAATAGACAGAAGCAGGCGGTGACTCGTGGATGAACCCCTGAATGAATGTCTGTCTGTATTACAGGAGAAGAATCCAAGATGGTGAAACACGACACAGTGAATTTCATCTCAGGTCGGGGAACAAAGGGTGAATTAAAGAGTGAATATAGTCTCTCTCAGCCTTAAAAGTAAAGGATTTTTGGTTCCGCGGAGAAGCAGTTTCAGTTGTTCGAACTGAAATTAATACTTTTTGTATTAATAATATGTTGGTTATACATTTATTCAGCAAGGATGCATTCAATTAATCAAAAGTGACAGTGAAGACATTTATAATGTGTATAAAGACAGAGTGAATAAGTGAACATTTTTCTTATCAATAACAGGTTCTTTAGATCATATATAGTTTAAAAAAAGAATTTGAAAGAAAAATGAAAATCATTTCTATAGAAAGAAATTGTATAAAATACTATAATACTGCATTGTATCCTGCGATGGTGATTTCTGAGTAAATACATTATGCTGGATCAAAAAGTCAGGAAACCCATCATTTTGTAGCATATCCTACACTATATGTAATTTCATGCAAATTATAGCAATAGACACTTGTCCATGGCGAAAAATTGCACTTAGAATGTAAAAAACGGCATGCAACCCGAGTCTGGAGGAGAGAGAGTGTCAGTTTTCTGATTGCAAGGAAATAAACTATAACTCGTATTCTCATATAAACCTCATCACCCTCACTCTCTTGATACACTACTGTTCAAAAGTTTGGGTCAGTAAGATTTTTTTAGACAGATATGAACACTTCTGAGAATGCATTAAAGTGATCAAAAGCCTTTTTATAATGTTACAAAAGACTTTACAAATGCTGTTTGTTACAATTTTAATTTACAGTTTGACTACTTCTGCTGTAGTTTTTGGTGAGCATGAGAGACTTCTTTCAAAAATATGAAAATCTGACCAATCCCGAACATTTAACTGGTAGTGTATGGTATGTTTTGTGCAATATGCATCTGAACGGTCCATGCTGTGTCAGCTGAGGCAAAAGTGACAGCAGGAGATATTTGTAATGTCAAACTGCAAGTTCATAATCACGTTTACTGTTTTACAATAACCTAAGAAGCAGTTCAGATGCTCTCATCTTCTGCAGGCCACACACATCTGCTTATCAGTTCACAGGCAGGTTTTTGTTTCCCCTGCCTATTGATTGAGTTTCCCTCCGTTTGAAGATTAACACGACTTCAAGTGAGCGTTTCGGATGTCAGGGTGCAGAGGCATCTCTCTCTCTCTCTCTCTCTGTGTGTGTGTGTGTGTGTGTGTGTGTGTGTGTGAGCTTCAGACAGAGATTGTTGTGCCCTTTCTAACAGAGTCAAACATCACACTCAACACAAGAGAACATCACAGTTCTGAACATACACGGCCAAAATGAAGCAAATAATACATGTAAACAACATAATTTCTGCAACATTATGAGGAATTATCAAAACTAAACAAAACCAGTCTTAAGAGTATCAAATGTGTGTTGTAATACTAAACAAATCTGCCATGTGTTATTGTATTACACAGTATTATCATGGATGTATATATGTGGTTTCCTACAGTTTTGGATATGGTCTAATGGTAATATTGTATTCTTTTGAACATTGTGCAACATTTGAAAATTCTATAAAGATAAAGATGATTAATAAACTTATACATGATTTATATATATATATATATATATATATATATATATATATATATATATATATATATATAATTTAATGCATTACTTGAAATTTCTGTGTAGTTATTTGTAAAATAATTAAACACAATTTTTTTCAAGTGCATATACAATGTTTAAAAGACTTTTGGACATGTATTTTGATAATGCCATTTTTCCCCCATATTGTTTTGCATGTGATTGATGTCGAGGGCATGAACATCAAAAATGCATTGTTCTTCAGTCTTTCCAGTTAATAGCATCTGCCAAATGTATAATTATAAATGTAAATACTACAATAAGTACCAATTAGTACCATGGCATACTGTATTTTAAAGTACCATAGTATTATCATCTCATATGGTTACTGAAGTATGCCACCGCCACTGTATTTTTTCTAAAAGTCATTCTAAACATCTAATCTTTAAGAAGAACAGTATTCCAGAAGTATCATTTCTTCTTCCTGTCACACCATGGTATTACCATCTGGTATCATTATGTAAGCGAACACAAACAACAAGAACAACAACACTAAAAACTCTTTCTTTGTCAGTACTGTGTTCAAATCACACATAACATATGAGCATTAGTGATGCTTAGCACTAATAAACAGTGTTATTTCACTTATACTATTGTAGTTTTTTTGTTTTGAATTAGATGTTATTTTTGTATTTTCTCCTGCTCCCTCGGATCAGCTGACTGGATTCAGTGTGCTGTTGTTTTGACACAGGTGTGGTGGGAATCAGCTCTTTGCTGTTTTTTTTTTTTTTTGTTTTTTTTTGAGTAAGAGTAAGAGAACAAGACGTCTGCAGGTGCGTGTGTGTGTTAAATGCGCCACAGGAGAGTGAACACTGTGTGAAGGGAGAGGAAAGCAATGGAAGACAGCATGAAAACATACAGGAGACACTCCATCTCACAGTCTGCTGTATGCAGTATTTAGACAGTCACTCTCTCTGGACTCAAGAAACATTACTCTATTCTGAGAGAGAGAGAAAGAAAGAGAGAGAGATGCTTGTGATGTATCGAGCATTTCATATGTAAAACACTACAGGTGTGTGACAGTATCAAAGACATGAACATATGCTCAGGTGAAGAGAAAATAAAAACACTCATTCATTTAACAGTCATTAAAAATGTACTGAACCATTAATGCAGTCGATTATTAAATAGCTCAAAAATAACACCACCTTCTTACTCTAATGCCATTTTGATTACAATTACCATTCCATTACTTCATTCTCATTCTGATTTTGAATCCATATCTCTATTCTGATTCTAAACACTTAATTATGCTTGCAATTTGAACTCTAAACCCCTGAAACAAGATATTTAGCCATCTCACAACTATATTGCTTTATTAGACCAAAACATTCAGACAATAAAAAGGTCATTAAGACTGTAATGATAATTATGATAACAACATAAACAGCATTAACTAACACTATTGATTAGCATTTAGAGGGGGAAATCAAATGCTACAAAAGTGCAAAACATGGCACCTTTAAATGAGAAGATTTTTGTTGTTGTTGTTGTTTTCTATATGGATCCAATTAGCTGAAAGTCTGTGCAATCAGCTAGTCTTCCTGGGGTCCATTCTAAACTGTTACATTATAACAACAACAACAACATTTCAATCATCACAGTTGATAAATATACACATATATACATTACATGGCCGTGGTATTGCAGGTGGGCCGCCAATTACTATTCAAGATTCAAGACTTTTATTCGTCACATACACAATTATATAGAGCATATATAACCAGCAGTGAGAGTCAGGTCCGCTCCATGGACAGTGTGATTATTAAAGAATACAACACAGATGAAAATATACATAAATATAGCTATGAAAGAATGAAAAAAACAAAAAACAAATATAAGAATAAAATGTAAAAAAGATGTATACTGTATTTAAATATAGAATGGAAAATAATGTGCATGAAAGTACACTGTAGTCTTAAATATTAAAATACCCAGGGATGTACAAGAGGCAATGTGCATGTGCATTATACTGTAGTCTTTAATATTAAGATACACAGGAATGTACAAGAGGCAAATGTGCAAACAGGTAGACACTGTCAGTATGAGGTAGTGAATGATGGATATCTTACGGATAAGTGAACATTAAGTGGAGACATGAAACATTAAGAGGCTTGGTTTGAGTTTAGGAGCCATTCCAATCAATGTTCATATCTCCAAACAAATAAAGTTCACAATTAACATCAGAGACATTATCAAGCATTTCACCTCAGCATGTCAGATAGTCCACGTGTGCATCAGGAGGTCTATAACAGCATCCAACAAGCACTGGTTTCATATAAGGCACACGGACTTCTACCCATATAGCTTCAATGTGATTGCGTATTAAATTTTGTTTTAACTTACAAGGAATGTTGCTTTGCTCAAAGATGGCCACACCACCACCAAATTTATTTCTCTCCTTTCTAAAAACATTAAAACCTTTAACTGGTAATTCAGAGTTTAGAATAGACCCATCCTCTGGACACGCTCTGTTTCAATCTTCCCATCCAGTCCAAGATTAGTGGAGAACATGTTGTACCTTCTGCTCCAAACCACTCCAACTTTCTTCCATCTCATCCATTATACCGTCAATGACTACATTTTTCCCTTTATGTTGATTTTCAGTGTAGTCAATCTTAGTGAACATTTCATCAATGTCATGTTTTGAATTCATTATATCATTTTCAAAAAAATTTATTTTGGCTTCAGTTTCTTTATGTCTTGATTTCATCTCCTCCATCACATGTTATGTGAATTACAGTCTTCAACTCCTGTATATCCCGTATAACACCATCCAGTCTCTTGTTTGTTCCCTCCATAATCACTTCAAGTTTTCTTGTTACTGAGTTAGCATGTCTTTCTAAAACTCTCTCTGCTGCTCCAGCATTTGGGAGACTACACTCATCGTGACAACAGACTCATCCTCACACACTGCGGCTTTAGTTTGCTTAGGAGGAATGATCTTACCAAGATGTACCAAAGGTGATTATTGTAGTTGAATTTTGGCAAAAATGCTGATGTCCAGGCCCTCCTCCAGCAGAGATGCTAATGTCTGTGGCTGTTGAACTAAACAAAGAGCGCCTGTGCTGAGATTATGTATTAGTCATCCTTCCGTCTTCTTGAAATTATCACTAATTTGCATGTCCTGCCCTTCAGATGTTGTCTGTAGATTTATCAGTTATCTCTCCAGTATATGCACACATATTTCTTTGCCTTGGTTGATTCTGTTTATCATGTGGAGGACCTTCAGAGCTGCAGACAGGTTCTCCTCCGGAGGATTTCATATGCTTCAAAGACAGACTCTCCCACGCACTGGACTAAACAGATTCATACAAGAGATTCATTACAATAAATCTCTCTACTGGTGCCAATGAAAAACCTGCAACTGTAAGGATTTTGCTGACTCAGGATCTAAAGTGTCATTAAAAAAAATTAAAAATTCTTGATCATTTCTAAAAGAAGGACTATGTAAAATATACTGTACTAAAGGTTTTTTTCATCTTTAAAGGAATTATTACTTTTATTCAGCAAAAATGCATTAAATCAACCACAAGTGAGGGTAAAGACATTTTATTGTTTCAAATAAATGCTGTTCTTTTTTAATCTTACAAAATCTTACAAAACATTCTCATTAGTCCAAAAAATAATTTTGCAATGTGGTTACTAACTGCATGTCTAAAGGATCAATGTAAAATAAAATGCTAAAACACTGTTTCTGCCACATAATAATAAATTTTTTTTTTTTTTTATCACACAATTCTCACCTTTCCTTGCAATTATGAGTTTATTCCTCACAATTCTGTTTATATCCTACAAATTCTGACTTTTTTCTTTGTTATTATTTATATCTTATTATCTTTTTCCTCTCAAAATTATTTTATATTTTTATATTTAAGAGTTTATATCTTATAATTTTTTTTTTGCATTTCTGAGTTTGTGTTATAAATCTGACTTTCCCCTTACAATTCTGTTCATATCTCACTATTCTGAAATTCTTTTCACACAATTCTTAATTTTTGTCAAGAAAAAGTCAAAATTCTGTTTTTATCTTGCAAGTTTAACTTTTTTCTCAGAAGTGTGTGAAACAAAGTCTGAATTGTGACCTTTTTTATGTTTTTTATGTATTATTATTATAACTATTGATCTAAGATGGAAATAGGTTTCCATACACACCAACCTTTAAGTATGGTCAAAAAAAAAAGAAAACAAAGAAAACAAATGAATCTCACAGAACAAAAACCATGAGGAAATACAGAACTGTTCTGGAGGTCACCCTGCAACCCCCTACAGCCAGAGGACAGACACTCTCTCTCTCTCTCTCTCTCTCTCTCTCTCTCTCTGTCTCTCTCTCAGCTACTGTTTCACTCTTCCCACGTGCTTGTTTGTGAAACACTCAGAAGTCATTTGAATGCCAAGTATTACATTAAAAACGGGACAAACTTTGTCTTTTCCACTCATCTTTCAGTGCTTCTCTCTGAATAACAATGTAGACCGGAGCAAGCCTGAGAGACGTGTTGTGCTACCAAAAGCCCTTTGGATTTGACCGCCTGGGATGAATATTCATGCTCACTGCTTTCCTCCTACACGCTTTCTCTTCTCCGTCGCTTTCTCTTTTCTTTATTTTTAGGTCAGAATCTTGTGGGAGGAGCTCGGAACAAAAACAGCCACCATTAAGTCTAACGATCCTCCACAAACATACAGGAGGCGCATTACTTTGCCGTGTCAGGCCGTTTCTGTGCGATGGGATGCCTGTCCACTCTGAGCTATTGTCTGGCGCTTGATGAAAGTCCACCAGTGGGCCTGGAAGAGGTTTTTGTTGGTTTGTTGGAGTGGACAGACGGCTGAGAGGTTTTGTGATCTCAGGTGTGCCTCAGCTTTGCAACGGTTGCAGTCTCTTTACCCCTCTGTTATAATTTAGCTCTATTAACAGGAAAGCGGCGGTCCGCTGGGTATAGAGCAGGTTTATTCTCAGTGTTTTCTTCACTGAGTTTTAATGTAATAGTTTCATGAGCGCCTCCGGTCGTGATGTAAACAGTTTCTGAATACACTCTTAAAAATAAAGGATCCAAAAGGGGGTCACAGAAATGCCATACACTTTTATAAACAAAGGTACCTTTTTGGCATTGACAGTATAAGGAAACTTTCACATCTGTGGAAACTTTCCATTTCACAAAAGGTTTGTTATTGTGGAACAAAGTTCTTTAGAAATATTCTTCACACTAAAGAAAAAACATGGTTCTTTTAAGAACAGTTCACTGTGAAAGGTTCCTTTGGGGAACCAAACATGGTATGGTTCTTAGAGTTCTTAAAAGAAACATGATTTGTTATCCACCAAAGCAGCTTTTTAACATTTTTTTTAAGTTTGTGTTTCATTTATACATATTCTTTAATTTCAGGTTTATTTCAATTAATAAAAAATATTTTTAATAGTTTTAGTTAACAATAACATCACTAATTATTTGTCCACTTTATTGGGCATTAGCATAAACTATCTTCTATCAGGTCATCTCTAAATAGCCATTGCAACTACCTACTTTGATAGACAGCCGCTTGAATAATAGAAACAAGAAACTATTGCATCCTTGAACAATGAGTTTGTGACTGCAACAGTAATGCAAGATTTCTTGTTAGGCATGTAGTTAGTACAGTATATACAATGCAGTGTTTATGTTTGTGTGCATCATATGCTTCTGACCTTGTTTTGACCCAGATATCCACGTCCACCTGCAAAACCAGCTTCAAACCAGCACAAACTAGCCAGACCCAATGAAGAGATGGAATCCTGCTGGTCTAAACTGCTCGATTCAGCTGGACTGTCTGAGCAAAAACAGTATTGATCTAAGATCCTAGACTCCTTCATCAAGACGAAAACTGATTCTAAATCAATACTCACCTCAGTCCAGCTTGAGACCTGATACAGCGAAGCGTTTGCATTTTCATTGCATTTAGCTCTGCATTACCGCTGAAGCAGTGACCTTTGACCTGTAATCTTACAGCAAGAAGTAAAGTTTGATTGAAATCGAAGTCATTATTCCCTGAAAAATGCCAAGTCATGTCAGGGTTGAATATTCCATTGTAAGACTGGAAATATAGTGCTGAATAAGTATAGGCTGATTTTATAGTGTTTTTCATGAACTATTCCTTCAATATATTCAGTTCAAACCAATCATCTTACATGGTTAACTACTGAAATATACTTACAGGAAAGAATCAAGGAAACTGGCTCTTATGAAGCAGTCTAGGACGTTTCATAAGCTACTATTAAACTGTAGCTCTAAACAAAAAGCCTAAAGAGACCCAATCCATCTTCTGCTTTAAATGACTTCAGCAGGCAAATTGCTCCTATTAGATGCCTGTGGTAGCAGGCAGACTCCAGCTTTCTCTCATTCTTTCTTGGTTTTTCTATAACATCAATCTCCCATCGACCTGCATCCACCAGTAATTACAGAGGAAAGCAACGCTTGGGGAATGCAGGGGCTTTATTTGGGAGAAAGGTTCAAAGATGCTCGGCTTTACAACACAATGGAGATGAAAGTATCACGAAACAGGAGCAGAATAAATATTGATCTCTGACAGAATAGCATAATGATGCATGCTTTTCAATCACAACGTTCATCCCATTAGAGAAAAACTAAAGATTGAACTGTCTTTAGGGAAAGTAAATAAACAAAAGGGAAAGAACCGACAAATAAAATCTGCCAACAATCTTACTAATAAAAGAAAGACTGTTAAAATCAACATGGAACTGAATTCACAATCTGTTTTACTTCTATAATGCGATGTTTGGGGTTGGAAAGATTTGTAATGTTTTTGGAAGAAGTCTCTTATGCGAATAAAGATGTATTTCTAAGACCAAAAATAAACGCTAATTTTCGGAAATATTATTACAATTTAAGAGAACGGTTTTCTATTCGAATACATTTTAAAATGTAATTTGTTCCTGTGATGCAAAGCAGAATTTTCAGCATCTTCAGTGTCACATGATCCTTCAGAAATCATTTGAATTCATTTGTATAACGATCAGCTGTTCAAAGGTTAAAAATATAAGCGCCACTTAATTTTATCAGCTGATAATTGATTTGATTCACGAAAAATGGTTTGCAATTATTGCAGTAACTTATGACAATAATGTTTACCTGAAATGAATTACTTTAAGTTTAATAAGATTTTAGACGTTGCATATAACAAGAAGACAACTGAAATGTAAAGTAGTTTAAAAAACTTTTGCTGATGTTGATTTTAAAGTGTACACAGGCTAGTTTATGCTTCCCATACATCCAGTGCCAGTAAACAGATAAACTAACAAACAAACATATAACGTGTCTGTAAACAGATTAAAATCTCACGCAGGTGCAAAACCCAGTTAGATATCTAAACTGATTATGGATGAGAATATGATCCAATCACAGGAAGTAAAACAAGAGGGTTGCCTATGTTCAGCTATTTCCAGCTGCGGTCCGACACGCACAAACAACAACAAAACAAATCAAATCAAACGGATGGAAATCGTCCAGAGCTCCTGAGTTCTATTACGCCTTGAGTTTACAGTTGCACTTCTTGCAGATTTTAAATGAAGTCATGGGTGGCTGCCGAGAGATGTTCGCCCGCGTCCCGGCCAGCCCGCTTAAATAAGGGATTAAATGAGGGGAAATCACTATCTCTTCCTGCCATCCACCGCAGGTGAGCCGCGACACTTCTATAAGCTTCATTCTCCTCATAAACACAACCCTTTGGCTCCTTGACAGCCCCATTATTACACTCACAACACACACACTACACAAACATATCCCACAAATCCTGCTGAGGCTGAGAAAGCTGAAAGCTTTTCCAGGTGCTTAAACCTACAAACACACACAGAGTTCAAAAGCGAGAATTTAAATAGAGAAACTTTATCCAGAGAGAGAGAGAGAAAGCAGTGCTGCGGCTCACAGCACGTCACATGACGCTTCAACTCCTGCAAGAAAATATCTCTCGGTGGGAGAGTGAAGTAAACATCCACGAAAGCCAGAGAGAGAAGCACTGCATTAAATCGTTTTCTTAAATAACTTTTTTTGTTTTGTTTATCAGTAAAAACCTCATTACAGCAATATTTCTACCCGAGAAGCAAAATTGCATAGGATATTAAGACTTGTTTCCAGAGAATATATATATATAGATAGTCTCTGAAAACAAATATTATTTCTTGCTTTAAGAATAAAATTAAGTGTTCTTTTAGCTCAAACAGTACATGGCACTAATGATGGAAAGGTCATGGGTTCAATCCCCAGAAAATCTAATGCAAAGTAAGTCACTTTGGAGAAAAACATCTAGTAAACTAATTTAGTAAGGTTATGCTTAAAACATGTACGTAAGTTAAATATGCTTCTCAAACACATTTTTATTGTTGTACAAACACCCAGATATATCTACGTAAAACAACACTAAAATACAGATTAGGAAGATTTTAATGAGCTCTATTATAAACCCTAGGAAATACCCTAGTAAGCAAGTCAGAGATAGCAAAGCTGGGGGAAAAAATGTCGGTCTTTTTTTATGTTTTAAGGTCACTAAGGCTGCATTTATTTGATCTAAAATACAGTAAAAACTTTAATTTTGTGAAATATTATTGCAATTTAAAAGAACTGCATTCCAATATATGTTTAAATACAATTATTCCTGCAGTGCAAAGCTGAATATTCAGCATCACTGCAGCGTCACATGATCCTTCAGAAATCATTCTAATTCAGACCTGTCTTAATTAAAAGTAATCATAAAAAACACAGCTGCCTGTGTAGGCAGAAAGACAGCTCAGTGCGAGAGGAACCGAGAGAAGAAGAAAATAAGGTGGAAAAAGTGGGACAGAAAAACATACAGAATGAAGACAGTATGAGGAAAAAGAGGCAGTGACAGTCCAGACGGGAGCGTGTGTCCGAATGTCGTGGAGCAGCTGTGCTCTGCTCAATGACTGATAAGAGCTCAGAGAGCAGGACAGCAGCTCTGGCGGGGGACACAGTCTTTAAGGACACCAGCAGGAGACGGATGGACAGTAAACCACATTAAATACACACCAACTCTCCTGTTCACTGACAGAGAGAGATGATGATGGATGGGTAACAGAGAATCAGTCTTGGGGCTTTAATTTGAGAGGCTTTCTCATACTCTCTCACATCTGCTGCTCGTCCTTGATCGTTTTTCACCCGCTGAGCAGGATGAACTGACCCACGACTGCTTCAAAGCAAGTACTGAGAGAGTAAGGGAACGCTGGTTAGTCTGAGATGAACACTTGTTATCACACACCACGGTCAACGCTGAAAATTGATTTTCAAAAAAGAACAAAATGCATTAAAAATAAAAGACATAAAAAAAAACTACTCCCCCTCAGGCCATCCAAGATGTAGATGAGCTTGTTTCTTAATCAGATTTGGAGAAATGCAGCATTAAATAACTTGCTTACCAGTGGATCTCCTGCAGTGAATGGGTGCCGTCAGAATGAGTCCCAACATCTGATAAACATCACTATTTTTTACAAGTTTGATTACTTACACCATGCAATGTTTCAGATCACAAGACGTTAATTGATGGACTGGAGTCATGTGGATTCCTTCTTGAGTATAGTGATGTTTTTATCAGCTGTTTTGGCTCTCATTCTAACGGCACCCATTCACTACAGAGGATCCATTGCTGAGCAAGGGATGTAATGCTAAAGTTCTTCAAACCTGTTCTGATGAAGAAACAAACTCATCTACATCTCGGATGGCCTGGAGGTGAGTAAATAATAATAACAAATTTGGTGAGCCATTCCTTTAAATTAAATAAGCAAAACATCTAATAACTTACCGCATAACATCTCACATCAGTAATAAATTAATGCTTTTCATACAGCTCTCTGGAATACTTGATTCTGATTAGTCAATCATTGTATTACATGGTCTTTTTTTATGACTCTAATCACTCCACACTCTTTCTTCTCACATGAACAAAGTAATTTGAACTCAAAAGAATATTGAATGTGCATTCATTTATTTATTTGGTAAGCTGCTGTGCAATAAGCCGAATAATGTCGTTGAGACATGATTGCAAAATAAACACCCTTAGGATGTGAAGCTGGGATTGAATTAGCCAGAATGACCAGCTGACTGAACACTATCCCTTATATAAAATGAAGGGTAATAGTTCACATGTCAAATATTGAGTATTTTTATCCTTGGAAAGATACAATTAGTGTGCTCTGTGGGTCTCTAAATCAGGCTCTCGGAACACAGTGCAAGCAGAACTGAATCCCAGAGGTCAAACTAAACCTCCAGACTATATTTGCTCCATTGGGAGAGACTCTGCTCTCTACTCTTTCCCATGAGGATGTTTGCAGTTCAAAAAGGCATTAGGTTACAGAATCAACTTCTCCAGCCAATAAAAAGGTCAAAGCAGCATGATTCACTGGGAGGAAGCAGACATCTCAAACGCCCACTTCCTTCACGGTATCTGCTAGAGTTAGGGATAGGAATCATAGAGAGTTTAACCATTCAAATGATTCCAGAATCCTCACCAACTCCTTTATCCGTTCTCATTTTGAACTGCACAAGCATCCTGATGTTAAGTAGCATTACAGACTTCAACATAACAGGAACAATATTAAGAAGAAACATTAAACATGTATGATCCCTTCACATTTATTCAATATACAAAAAACAAAAATGTCATCCATCCATACATCACATAGTAAAAAAAGAAAGAAAAAAAGTGAAAATTTGTTTTCAATGTTGATCATAATAAAAATGTTTCTTGAGCAGCAAATCAGCATATTTAAATTATTCCTGAAGGATCATGTGACACTGACATCATGAGACTGGAGTTTCTTTGCATCTAGGGAGTAAGTTACATTTTATATATGCAAACAGTTATTTAAAATTTTAAAATATTTCACAATATTACTGCTTCATACTATATTTTAGCCTTAGTGAAAATAAGCCACTTCTTTCAAAAACATTTAAAAAATCTTGATCTTAAACTTTAGAATGGTAATGTATGCCAATATCATCAAAAACAGAAATAAAACAGTCCATAACCATTAATGGAAGCAAAACTTAAAACATAAAACTTACAATATAAATTTGCCATTCAGAGAATGATTGTTTAATATACAGTCACATGGAGCAGATTTTTTGACCAATAAGATTTCACTGAGGGCAGAGCTACTAAGCACAATGTAATGAAGACAGAAACAAAGCAAAAAGACAAAGTCTTGTGATGGTCAATGTGTTATTGCATCACGTTTGGTTAAGTCCCACTGTTAGTGTCACTGATTAATAAGTGACTTTGACATAACTTTTACACTTGTACACAGCGACTGTATCAGAACAAATCAGAGAGGCAAAACTGTGAATCACACATTAAAAAGCATGCAGAAATGAATTACTCTCAATCAGAAAAGGATTTGTTTTATTAATATTAACCATATCTAAGAACTGAGATAAAGAAAAACACTTCCCAAGATAAATCAGTTTACAATTCAGATTTCCAACAGACGGATTAAACTAAAATGTCACGCGTAGTTGTGTTTAGATATGATTTAAAAGATATTTAAGATCTCTTAAAGCTTTCAAGTGTGTGAGGAGTTTACATCTGCTGTGATCTCAGCAAGGGGAGATCTATTAATGATGTATCTTATCTCGTATTATTCTAAGGTGAAGCAGGTCAGGAATGGAAATTGCAAGATACAGAAGGAATTACTCTCCATTATCTGTAAAGCTTTAGGAAGAAAACTGCATAGAGAATGAGAGGGATTATCACATGTACACCCATAAGTCTTCCTATACATTATCTGCACTATCGAAGACCCCTCAAAAAATAAAAAAAATAATTTAATCACACACACAAATGAGCAGAGGTCAGTAGAGCAAGCCAAATCTCCACGTAAGCTCTGAATTCTTAACGTTGACCTCAATTCACAGTAGTAGAATTATCGAAAACCTTCTCCCATCGCTTTTTCTCTCATTTCTCCTTTTGGTGCACAAAACTCAACTGCACCGTTTGTTCTGTACCTGAGTTTGGCTTTGGTTCTGCGTTTGTATTCATGGTCTGGCCGAGCGTTCCTGATCCATAAAGGTGAAAAACAGACACACTGCGGTGTTGATGAGGGTGTGCATGGCCTCGTACAAGAGTTTTGGAGAAAACACGCTCCAGATGAAAAGGTGGTATCGGAGACCAGTGACCAGAACCACATAAAACACAGCTGGGATGGACCGCAGGAGCGCGAAGCAGTAGCTGCCATGACCAAGACCCATTACAGCCCTGAAAGAGAGAGAAAAAGACCAGAATAAAGATGTGCTGTCCAGTTATGGTCTGGACTGAGTCTATGATATGTGTCATTATAAAAGACTATAGTCATAAAACCATCAGGTTTCATCGACTGTGGTTCATTCCTCGTTTAATGCTAATGGAAAAGCTATTACTTCATTTACTAACCTTTGATTATGTGTTATGTTTCACGACAAATGTCTACGGTACATTCATTAAGATAATGGTCTGATAGGGCAGCCATCAGCAGGTCTAGACGCAATAATCGGGCATACTAAAAGATAATGGGACCTTGATGGATTTGAATAGGCTGGATCAGGCTAGACTAGACTGTGTTAGACTGTCATGCATTTTACTGGACAAGGTTGGATGTCCTCAACCTATAAACTAGAGTGAATCTAATAGACTAAAATGGGGTAGATTACATTGGAATGAACTGAATGGACTGGACTAAAAGGGATTGAACTGGACTAATAACAGGACTGGACTATCATGAACTGAAGTTGGCTAGGCTAGATTAAATTACCTCAACCTATAAACTGGACTGGCTTTAATAAACTAGACTGGGCTAGATTACTTTGGATTTAATTGGTTTGGACTAGAAGAGACTGAATTGGACTAGAAAGGGCAGGGTTGGATTAGCATGAACTGAAGTCGGGGTTTAAATGACCTCAACTTATGAACTGGACTGAACTGCGTTGCACTGAATTGGACCGAGCTGATAATAGACCTCAACCTATAAATTGCAGTTTATAACAGACTGGACTGGATTATACAATTTACAACTGAATTGTATGGACCGAAGTGGGTTAGGCTAGATTAGATGGCCTCCAATTATAACCGAACTGACTACACTGCAGTGAACTGGACTGGATATGGTTTTACTGGACTAGACTGACCTACATTGAACTGATTAACACTGAACTAGCCACTGAACTAGAATGGACTGAACCATACTGAATTTGGCAAGACTGGGTGACTAAAACCAGACTAGTATGGAATGAAGTGGGTTAGGCTAGATAAAATGGCCTCAATCTATAAACTGGACTGGACTACATTTCACTGAACTGGACTGGAGTTGATTATACTGGATAGATTGACAGGGCTAGACTACACTGAACTGAATTAGACTTGACTAGAATGGACAGAACCGGACTAAATTAGACTATAATTGGCAGGAATGGATAGGACTGGACTAGTATTGACCGAAGTGGGTTAGGCTATATATGAAGGCTTCATCCTATAAACTAGACTGGAGCTGTGACAGACTGGATTTGTTTAGATTACACTGGACTGAAATTGATTGAACCGGACTAGAATGGATTTAAGTGGGTTAATACATTTAGCTAGATTAAATGGCCTCATTCTCTAAACTGGACTGGAGTTGATTTTATTGGACTAGACAGGACTAGATTACACTGAACTGAATTAGAATGGACTGTACTGGACTATAATGGGCGGGAATGGACTAGTACAGACTGAAGTGGATTAGGCTAGATATGATGTCTTCAACCTATAAACTGGGCAGGAGCTGATGATAGAATGGATTGATTTAAATTACTGTGGACTGAAATGTATTGGACTGGACTAGAATCGATTGAAGTGGGTTAGGCTAGATACAGTATGATGTCTTCAACCTATAAACTGGGCAGGAGCTGATGATAGAATGGATTGATTTAAATTACTTTGGACTGAAATGTATTGGACTGGACTAGAATGGACTGAAGTGGGTTAGGCTAGATTAAATGGCCTCAATCTATAAACTGGACTATATTGAATGGGCAAGACTATATTGGACTGAATTATGATTCAGCTATATTAGATGGTCTCAACCTATAAACTGGACTGGTTTACACTACTTTGGACTGAACTGGTCTAGAACAGTCAGGACTGGACTATTATGGGCCAGACAAGATGGCCTCAACCTATAAACTGGACTGGAGCTGATGGCAGACTGGATTGGTCTGGACTGGACTACATTGGACTGAAATGGATTAGACTGGACTATTATAGACTGACGTGTGTTAGGCTAGATTAAATGTCCTCAATCTAAAAACTGTACTGGACTACATTTCACTGAACTAAACTTTGATTTTACTGGACTTACTGAAATTATACATTTTACTGAAATACTGGATTTAACTTTGGTTATGGTTGGGTTGGGCTAGATGGTCTCAGCCTATAAACAGCTTATAAACTGGAGTGATTTACAATACTTTGGACTGAACTGGTCTAGACTGGGCAGGACTAGACTAGATTTCCCCAACCTACAATAAAACAGCGTTCTGTCATTTTAACTCATTTTGAACAAATATTCAGTGTTTCAGCCTGAAGAACAAGTGTTACTCATATGATAGACACCAGAATCTAGTTCCTGGATTGCAGGCTGTTGTATCAGAAATCTTTTCTCTAGCCCTGGGCGAATCAATGTGCGAGCGGTCCGGTCAACCTTTGACTCACACTGTGAGAGTTTGGCTTCTCCAAGGAGCAAATGCCCTTATTCCTCTTTCACACGAATTTGAATGTAGGGCAGGTTCTACAGCGCCAAACAGAAAAAGCTCCACAATCTGCGGACATGAGTCAAAGACACTCCGGCACCAGCCTTGCATAAAAAATGGAAATTTATTGTTGTGGCGACATAAATATTGATAGCCCAATTCCCTGAAGTGGTAAACACAGTGCTTTCTGTCAATACTGATATGGCAAGTGAAACATTAGGAGAAAATAATCAAGCATGCAGCTCCCATCTTTCACAAACATCGAGCTGGATCAAGCCAGCTGAAGATGCTCCCGGATGAGCACAATGGCCTGGCGTGTTTTGTTGTGAGTTTAAACTCCCTCATTCCTCTACCCAAAGGGACTGCCGCAGGCTGGCCTATAAAACCCCTCTCACAGGGAGAAAGCGAGAGGCTCATTCTGGGAGATTTCCTATACGGTGTAATTATGCTCACACATTTTATATGACTAGACAACTAGGCAAGGATAAGTGAGAGCAGTGCAGGGTTCAACCTGGAAACTAAACAGTGAATTTAAATTACATTACGAGACAAACAAGCAAAAGCCAAAGACTGACAGGAGAAAACACTACCAAAACACATTTAAGGGGACAGTGATTTACTCACCCTCACGTGCTGCCAAACCTTTGATGGGACACAAAGCTTGACTACATTTATGGTAATTTAACAAGAGTTTCTTCTTTTATGTTCTGGAGGAGAAAGAAAGTCATACAGGTTTGGAACGACGTGAGAGCGAATAAATGATAAAAAATTTCATTTCTGGGGTGAGCTGTTCCTTTAAACTTGTTTGTTTTTGCTGTTGTAATATGCAAAAATCTGGAGCAATCTTGGTTAGTTTCAACTACTTCCCCAAGTTTTACAAAATAGGAATGTGACAGAAAGGCCAATATAGTTTACCAAGAGTACACAGTCTGAAAACACGATGCTCTCTGCTCTGTTGGACATAACATCAATCAATACAACAGCAAACAGCAAACCACATTTAATACCGAATCATCTGAGGAACAACATATCGTTCAGTCCAGTTTTGACTGCTCCATCATTTTGACTGACAGTTGGCTTGTATAAACAGACCGGCTGATTTCCAGACCTGTGGAGCTGCTCATACTCACAGTGAATCTTCTGTAAACTGTGCAACAACATCACAGTCTCCGCTGCTGATTCCCGACAGCACTGCCTAAAATCATTTTCCCGCGTCTGTCACAAATTTCTCTGCGAACAGAACGGTGGTCCTTCTCCGCCTTGCGAGGAGTTTGCCGGCGGATGAAGGCATTTGCAATTCAAATCCACACCTCAGACACTCAGGTAGTAGATTGTTTGCAGGATTCAATATCCCTGAACACAAAGCACCTGTTGCCTCGGAGGAAATGAAATATCTCTTAACAAGCCTCCGTATTTCTCTCTATCAAATGGATTGTGTAAATGCTCGGCTCAGATGGGGGATGGGTCAGCCGGGCCTGCAGGGATTCCAGAAAGCGGAGTATTGATCAAAGAGCATTTCCTGGATCTCTTGTGTGTATGAGTTTGTGCGCTGTAGTGACACTGCTGACTGAGCATGCTGAATTATGTAAGTCAGACTGAACGTCTCACCACTTAAGACGGTCATTTATCAGGCTCTAGTCGGACAGCACTTTAGGGGAAATCTTTCGAGGCTCACAGGGACAGACTTTATAATGAGATAAATAAAGAGTGGGTGGTTCACAGAGGCAGAGTTTGAAGCTCTGCATTTATGTGGGGTTATGGGATATACAGAGTGCATCTACCAGGGTCACAAATGAATTGCAAATGCCTTTTAAAGTCAAATTTGATTCTTTAATTCAAATTGAGGAAGTAAAATGGAATGCAGAAGTTTGAATGTGAAGGAAAGCAAAATTAAATGTAATTCAAAGAAAATCATATAACAAATTTTTAACTAGAAAAGCAAAGTTTGAATAGCTTTGAAGTTTGAAAGTTTAGAACTCCTATAGATAGAATGACTAATCAATATATACTGTAGATTAATTAACATACAGTATGTGGATCAGGGTGGAAAAAGCTTTTTCACAATCCAATTTCTCAGAATAAAATTCCTTAAATAAAATTTTTTTTTCATTCTGTGGCGGTGGGGCGCAGGTGTAGCTCATCTCCAATCACTACACCTGGCCTCACTCCTCGTTCCCACGCCTCTCGGCCCTGCCCCACTCGCCACACATTCCAACTAAAATTTCAACTTCCGTTAAAATTTCAGCTGATTAATTTGAACCAATTTGTTCCATATTCCATCTTTCATTTAGAATTTTGCCCTATCCTGACATGACTGACACAAATGCAGCTGTGTTCATATTGATTCCATGGTCTAAAGAGTGCAATTCAAACACTCCCAAACCATGCAAATAGTAAACAATGTATCATTCTCAGGCATAACTGAAAAACTGGCATTAAACCGCAAAGTGAAAAAATGTGGAGCAATACTAAAGCGTTGGTGTAAAAGCAAATAAATTATGCATGCATCCTGTGTTTTATGGTAATCAGATCAATTTCATCACAACTATACCAGCTCTAGAATGATTTAAAAATCATGAATATTAATATTTTCACATGATGAAAACAACAACTCTCAAACCCCACCTAAGACTGACGTGCCTTTAAAACTTTTACAGTATGTAAATGCCCTCTGTGTTTGCATGCAAAATGAGAAGCAACTCTAATAAAATGCAGCGGCATGCTTTAAAGTTGGGATATTTCTGAAGAATCTGCAGCTGCTACGCAAAGGCCACATACACTCCAGCTCAATTTGGTTGTAAATTCACCTTTTAGTGCTTAATCCTGTTCAGTACACACTGTTGCCATGATTTTGCCAAGACATGTTCCTGGATCAACATCTTCTGATGATCCTGGATCAACATTATTGTCCAAAAATATAGACTTAACCCAATCCCTACCCCTAAACCTAAACGTACCCATAATTTATTCCTAAAATCAGTGGGAAATGATAACTGATTAACAAGGGTGTAGAAGCACCTAACTCTGGTTGTAAGCGTTTTTTTTCAGGGGAAATCCATTGAAGTTTAGTTTACTTCGGAACATACATTCACGGATTTGTGCTATGCTGCGTCTTTACACACATACCAAATTTACTAGAGAAGTGTGAAACGTGACACAATATACCTCTGTAGGTTAAATAAATACTATTTAAATTTACGTCTCACACACTTTAATGCCCTTTGCATGGAACATATACGCTCGCGGGGCGTTTGCTTTCAGTGCTATCAGGCTCAAGTTAGAATTTTCCAAGATCTCCTACTGCACCTTTAACTCCTGAAAATTTCAGGTAGTGACAACAGCATCCACAGAAACTCTATACAGTGTTTACAGAAACTGAACTAGTTAACTAGTTATTAACTTAACTTAAATTAACTTAATCTGCGTTGAGTATTTTCTGCATGTGGTAAAATAAAAATCACAGAGTATACTTTGATTTAGCATTGCCAGATCTTGCTAGAAAAAAATAAAAACTCAAATTAAGAACATGTCCATAATAAACTCAAAACCAAATGGTATTTCTTAGAAATAAGCCACATGGCTTACTTTATTAACTCCTTAAACTGGATCGCTTTGCGAGTTATGCCCAAACTACAAGCCCAAAGATGGTTGATAAGCATTGGTTATCTGAGAGCTCTATGCAATGCAACTAAAATGTTCCCAGGTCCAGAAACAAAGGATAAGGACATCGTAAAAATAGTCCATGTGACATCAGTTGTTCATAATTTTATGAAGCTTAGGAATACTTTTTGTGTGCAAAGAAAACAATAGTAACTTAATTTATTCAACAATGCTTCTCTATGAGTTACCGTTGTTTATGTTCAGTATGCTCGCACTTTCGCCAAATTTAATCAGTATTTTTTACGTTCAGTAGACAGCGTGGGCATACTGGGTACTGCCCAAAATGTCCGAAAAGATGTTAACTCGGGGAGAAGAATTGGTGAATAAATCATGTTATTATTGTTTTCTTTGTGCCAAAAGAGTATACTCGTAGCTTTGTTAAATTACAGTTGAACTCTTGATATCACATGAACTATTTTACCAATGTCCTTGCAATGTTTCTGGACCTGGGAATATTGCAGTTGCGTTGCTGTCTACAGAGGGCCAGAGAGCTCTCAGATTTCATCAAAAATATCTTAATTTGTGTTGCAAAAGGTGAATAAAAGTCTTGGGTTTGGAACAACATGAGGGTGAGTAATGACAGAATTTTGGGCGAACTAACCCTTTAAGTTCTTCAGCTGTTTAGTAATACCAGTATCTATCCTACAGTACTTGCGTCTTATTGCCTCATCATGGTTGGATGGAACAAGTTTCTGAACACCTCAGTGTGTATGTGGGTGGTCTTACATGTCTGATGTCAGAACGCTTTTGTAGAGTGCGGAGGAACTCTTGAGTGCTGAATGTTACAGTAAGTAACTCTTTTAGCTCAAATGACCAAGTAAAATTTGATTCCTTCTGGAATGACCTCTTAAAGAATAATTTCTGTAAAAATCAAGAGGCCAGTAAAATCTGTGTAAGCGTGTGTGTGTGTCTTGGGTGAAGTCTGATTGTCTCGGCATGATTTCCATTATTCATTGTTCTGTGAGTGGCTCTAATTGTACCATCATTACCAGCTCGAGCTCTAATAACTGGCTCCGATTCCTCATTCGCTCTGACAGATCACTTCAAGCGCCATTAAAACAATTATCTTAAAAAACTAGCACTGATTAATATTCCCAAAATGCTCTGTAATTATGTATCACTGATATGTGGATTAGGCCTGAATATTTGAAAAGTCTTTTTTGTCTGTTTTCTATTTTAAAGTTATACAAATGTTGAGAATTTATTTTTTTTGGCTAAAGAAAATGAAAGAAGAGGTTTGCTATGAGAAAAAAAAAAACTGCAGACGTCCCCGGTACAGTGAACTACAGAAGCACTGTTATTGCCCTATAACTCATGAGTCATTTCAAGCTTTTTTTTTTTTACTGCACTGCAGTATTTTTAATAAAAAAGTGTCACATCGAAAGGTTGTTGCAGCATCATTGCATAAAACTCAGTTTAATGAGGCCAATGTTGAGTAAAACACAATGTTCTTTGCCAAACTTTGTAGAAAAACTCTAACTATGGTAATACAAAACGTTCCCAAAAAAGCTGAAAAAATATACAGATATTTTAGTATAATTAATATGCTATTAGATTTTTTTTTCATATTTAGATTTGTATAAATTCTATTATTTTTTCATTTTAAAGATTGTTTTCATCATTTATTTTGAATGTCTATTACAGGTTTTAATTTCAGTTTTAGCTATTTTAGTACATCAAATTAAATTACGAAAATGAGAGAGAAAATAAGATCAATATATAATTTTTTTATTTTTTTTATTTATATTGTATTTCAGATCAGCTTTTTTAATAATGTTAGATGTAATCAACAATAATAAGCCTGGTATGATGTCAGAAACATGAAAAATGCTGTATATGATAACCCACAAGGACTCAAAACTACAAGTTTACATTCATATAAAGTACATATAGGAGTCTTAAAGGTACAACAGGAAAGGCCTGTTTCATTAAAATTGGTGTAGGTTTTACTAATTAATACAAATAATTACAAAGAAAGAACAGTAAGTAACACATCAGTAAAAAGAGTGAAATTATTATTTTATTTATTATTTTATTCAACAGTTTTTTCATGTCTTTGAATCTGATTGGCTGAGAGGAGTGCAATATTCTTGTGATAACAGAACTCCAACCGTTTCACTGTTTGTATCACTCTGCTTTGATTTTATAAATAATAGTACTGTTTTTACACAGAATGTTGTTTTAAGTGTTTTTACCCGAGAATTAGGCTGGGTGATAAGGCCAAAACATTATGCACAAAACGACGATAACAGAGCACAAACATTTTTATTAGTAAAATAGCTTAGACGGGCTACTGACTAGCAACGTTATATTTCTCTGCAATGAGGGGGTAAAACTGTTGTTTTTATGCATAATTGCTTGTAGAGAGAGATGCGCATACACATGCGGTTCACACACCTGGAACTTTCATCCCTCTTTCTCTCTCTCTCTCTGTTTTTCTCTCTCTGACTAATTCATATAAATTATATAATTAATTAATTCAAATAAATGTGATCTTACCGCATTACATCTCTGTGTCTGATTTAAATCAGGCCGAAAGCTAACGAGCCTTAACTGACGAAAATTACCATAATTTGCAGGATGGAAGAATTATAGTCTTGTTGTATGCAACCATTCAAAAATTTGGCAACATTTATGTGACCGCTGCACCTGATGTTCATAAACTTTCATAACTGGTAAGTGTTTTTTCTTGTGCCTTGTGAACTGGCCAAGCCTTAATGAATCTGTTCCTTTACATGTGCTTGTTTACTGACCATCTATTGCAAGAGTGAAATACAGCATCTTTTTAAATTGGCTATTCGTTGTGCAAAATAAAATAAAAAATAAAAAAATAAAATAGGGTAGTATATTGCTGACAAAAAAAAACACGTTTGTGAATGTGCGTTTGATTTATATTTGAGAGAAACTAAGAAGCTTGTAACCAAGGATACAAACTAGCCACCTTTCACTGAAAATTGCGATTTTAATTCAAAACAGGCATCTATGTGATTCAAGTAGATCTGAAGAGTTGAAAACTCTTGCTACTTCATTCTTTAATACAAAACAATGCTGAAATCTGACAAAAATAGATTTTTAAATGCTATAATAGTTATTTTATAATGTCTAAATATAAATCCATTAGCAAAACATGTGAAAAGAACTATATTCCAGAGTGGAAATGGTAAATTAGAGAATAAATTATCTTCTAGTTCCAACTAGTGGCCATAGTGGGAATCATGATATTCATTTTAAAGGGGGGGTGAAATGCTTGTTTTCACTCAATATCCTGTTAATCTTGAGTACCTATAGAGTAGTACTGCATCCTTCATAACTCCAAAAAGTGTTTAGTTTTATTATATTCATAAGAGAAAGATAGTCTGTACCAATTTTTCCTGGAAAAACACGACCAGCTGGAGGCGTGGCGTGTGGGCGGAGCTAAAGAATCACGAGCTCTGCTATACGGGAGCGCGCGCTCTTCCGGCAGAAGTGCCCTCAGGACCCATAAAAGGAAATTCCGCTCCATATAACGTCACACAGAGCCATACTCGAAAAAAACTTTCCGAAACTTGTGACAAACCGGAAGGAGTGCTTTTGGAACAGAAATACTCCTTCAAACGTACAACTTAATTTTTGAAACTTTGTCCATGTTTAGCATGGGAATCCAACTCTTTAACAGTGTAAAAAACTCAGTATGCATGAAATAGCATTTCACCCCCCCTTAATTATTGTCTCCTAATTTGAATCAGCACATAATAATGAAAACAATACCTTAAAAATTAAAAGAAGCAAGTTTTTGCATTCAGATCTTTTTTATTTTTATTTTATTTTTTTTAACCCAACTGATTCATTAGAGATTGCTTAGAGTCACATTTACAGTGGAGGCTGGTGAAGCCTGAATGTGTTTTTTAGATTCTGAATGGATCTGTGTAGTAGAGTCCTGCAGACAGGTCGGGTACCCATGGATACCCACGGATACCCGCATAAAAGTGGCTGAAACGGGTGGATTTTGACATTTCTAAAATTCACGGGCGGGGATGCGGGCGGATAATTAATATATGCAATATTTTTATGTCTAAATTACCATTACACATACTGTTGTGATGTTGAGAGAGGTGCGAGATAAAAAAGCACTTTAATTGGAATATTTTAGTGTGTGTGATTTATCGCGGGCGCGGATCGGGTAACGGGCCAAATATTAACAGGTCTGGGTGGGTGCGGATTTAATTTTTATATTATTAAGGGTGACGGGTCAGATCTGGTGCTGAACTCTGCGGGTACGGGTGGGCGCGGGTGTCCAAAAATTGACCCGTGCAGGACTCTACCATATAGTATATTTATTACTAAATATGCCAGACTAGTCTTACGTCACTGTTTACATCACAGACCGTTCATCCTTTGCTAGGCATCAAAATGGGGGCATAAATGAAAAGTATACCCACTTCTCCAGGCACCACAACACCACTGCCTGTAGTCACCAATACATGTGGATTTTGATAAGATAGATAGAAATAACAGGTTGTTTGTGTTTCTTCAGGACTAGTTTTTGCCGGAAGTTCAAATGACACATTTAATTAGAGACTTCTCAAGAGCTCACAAGGCCTGTTTGGAAGTATATTATATAATCCAATTATGATGATCTGATCTAGTTTATCATACAGTACATTGTCCCCTTGAACAGCTTCACTTTGTGTAAGTTGCTTGTATAGTGCACTTTTTTCCAAATGGCAGCGTGACTCTATGTACTTTAACTATGTTAAATCAGGAGTCTCTTGTCACTTGAGACTCTACAGTTTCACACAACACTGGATCAGTCACAATAAATGTAATTAGAGCAAAACAGGCTGGAGATTTCAGCAATTTCCCTGGAGAAGAAGGTAAATCTCATCATTTGTATTGCCAGTGTGTCTGTGTTCCTCTTCACTGTAAATAAGCTCCATCAGAGAACAAACTACATCTGCACAAAACACTTTAATCCAACATGTGTTACCATGCCAACCAGAACTTGGCAACGGCACGTTGTTCCCCGGCATGGACGTATATGCCGAGAGAGTGACGCAGCAGGAAAAGTGACGGCCAGAGAAAATCACCAGATACACACAAACACACACACACTCAAACGAGAGTCCAGACTCTGCATTTGCTTTGATCAAATGTGGAACAATTAGTTATGTGTTTTATTACAAAAATGCCACCTGCAAAGCTAAAGCTTTAAGGTCAATAAACTTTGTGAACTATAATCTACTATAAAATATAATTCCCATAGTTCAAGGATTTGAACTTAAAAATTAAAATTCTTATTTATAATTAAATATTTATAAAGGTTCAAAAATGAGTGTTTAATGCAAAAATGAAAATGTTGACATCATTTACTCACACTCATTAATCACATTACCTCTGTACTTTCTTTCTTCTGTAGAAAGAAAGAAAGAATTTCAATGAATGAATGAATAAATATTGAACAATAACAGGAATGAACAAACAAATTAAAAAGAAAGATCAAATAAACAAATAAAGGAATGAACAAAAATGAAAAAACATTTAACATTAACATTAAAGAACATTTAAAATAAATAAAGTGAGCAAAAAAAGGCAAAGATTAAATAAAAAATAAAGAACAGGGAAAAACTAAAGGGAATTGTCAAAGAATTGGAAAAAAAGAACTGCATGAATGAAAAACTGAGCAAAATTAAAAGACGGATCAGATGCATAACAAAAGAAACAATCTGAATAAATTAATGAACATTTAAACAACTGGAGGAATTAATAAATAAATAAATGAATCAATCAATCAATAAGTAAACAAACAAAAATAAAATAATATGATTGAACTAATAAACAAAAAGAAAAACAAAATGAAAGATCAAACTAATGGAGAAAAAGAAAGAAAGAAAGATGAAAGACTGAGCTCCAGTCAAAAGGTGTTCCTCGCAGACCCCGCCTCCTCAGTAACAGGGTGCTGCTAAACCAGCTCCACTAAACTGCTGTGGATGAACAGACTGCACAGTCAAATCCCACTAGACTACAGCTGCTTCTCAATAAATTAGAATACCGTGGAAAAGTTCATTTCAGTAATTCAACTCAAATTGTGAAACGTGTGTATTAAATTCAACGCACACAGACTGAAGTAGTTTAAGTCCTTGGTTCTTTTAATTGTGATGATTTTGACTCACATTTAACAAAAACCCACCAATTCACTATCTCCACAAATTAGAATATGATGACATGCCAATCAACTAATCAACACAAAACACCTGCAAAGATTTCCTGAGCCTTCAAAATGGTCTCTCAGTTTGATTCACTAGGCTACACAATCATGGGAAAGACTGCTGATCTGACAGTTGTCCAGAAGACAATCATTGACATCCTTCACAAGGAGGGTAAGCCACAAACATTCGTTGCCAAAGAAGCTGACTGTTCACAGAGTGCTGTATCCAACACTGTAAAACCGAACAGTGAAATTAATCAAATTAAATTAGTTAATTGCACTCAAATAATAAGGAAAGTTCATTGGACTTAATTTAAATAAGTTCTGTTAACTCAAAAATTTGTTGTAGTGAGGTGAACTTAAAATGATTGTGTTTTCTAGTTCCCAGCATGCTTTGCATCAGAAAACAAGGAAAATAAATTTAGAAATGAAGTGTTATTTTTTGTGTTTTTACACAAGATTAACATAGAGGGACATAAGTTAATACATAAATGTTGTGTTATATTAGATTTTACAAAGGTTTATGTTATGTTGGATTTGTAGTGTTACCATTGTGGTGAAGAGTAGAGCCTGTGGTTAGACTGAGGATGGACAGCAAAAGCCTAATTTTGAGTGTATTTCCAACATTATAGGAGTTGAAAAATAGATAAAATTATGAGTGAATGACTCCCTAATTATAAGTTCAGAAATATAATTGTTTAAGATAACTCTGAGATAATTTAAGGCAACTGGAATTAAATTTTTTAAGTTTATGTAAACTTAAAACATTTAAAAACATAACTTAAATGTTTTTGTGTAATCTGTTACAAAATATTTTTTGAGTTCTGTGAACTTATCAGGGTTTAAAGTGAAGCATGTTAACAGAAAGTTGAGTGGAAGGAAAACGTGTGGAAGAAAAAGATTCACAACCAACCGAGAGAACCTTATGAGGAATGTCAAGCAAAATCAATACAAGAATTTGAGTGAACTTCACAAGGAATGCACTGAGGCTGGGGTCAAGGCATCAAGAGCCACCACACACAGACGTGATAAGGAATTTGGCTACAGTTGTCTTATTCCTCTTGTTAAGCAACTTCTGAAGCGTCTTACCTTGGCTAAGGAGAAGAAGAACTGGACTGTTACCCACTGATCCAAAGTCCTCTTTTCAAATGAGAACATGATTTGTATTTCATTTGGAAACCAAGGTCCTAGAGTCTGGAGGAAGGGTGGAGAAGCTCATAGCCCAAGTTGCTTGAAGTTCAGTGTTAAGTTTCCACAGTCTGTGATGATTTGGGGTTCAGTGTCATCTGCTGGTGTTGGTCCATTATGTTTTTTGAAAACCAAAGTCACTGCAACCATTTACCAAGTTTTGCTCCAAATTTTGGAGCACTTTTGGGCTTCCAGACCACCTCAGCAGTGTCACAAACTGATCACCTCCATGCCAAGTCGAACTGAGTCAGTAATTAAAACAAAAGGAGCCCCTACCAAGTATTGAGTACATGTACAGTAAATGAACATACTTTCCAGAAGGCCAACAATTCACTAAAAAGTTTCTTTTGTTGGTCTAATGAAGTATTCTAATTTGTTGAGATGTTGGTGGTTTTTTGTGAGCCAAATGTGAGCCAAAATCATCACAATTAAAAGAACCAAAGCTTGTGCACTGAATTAATTTAATACACAAGTTTCACAATTTGAGTGGAACTACTGAAATAAACTAATTTATTGAGATGCACCTGTATATATAATCATTTTTAAAGCTCTGTTGTGTCACAGAATGAGCAAAAGTAACAGCAGTGCACTTGAGTTCGCTGGTGTCAGCAAAAGCTTCTTAATAAAAAAACAATAACTGCCCTGGAATCATGTACTAAACTCATGTTCATGCTGGCAGTGTGTCTTGAAGTTCAAGACACAAGACTTGAATGGTTTAGAAGCCAATAACCTAAAGTTTCCAGTGACAAATAACAGTGCTAGTGAAGATGATAAGATGATGCATTAATCTGAACATATTTGATCTTCAACATTACAGCATTCAACAAAACCAGCTGCGTATGCACTTTTACAGTGCTGCCACATGCATATTTAAATGAGGTCAATCTTCATTAGGCAAAACCATGCAAGTGGGGCTCTTTCTACAACGTGCTGGATTCAAACATTATACACCTTGAAAACTATGTCAAATCCAGTGAAAACCATCCCTACTCTTAGAAACTGTGCTGATCTAGCCAACCAGACTGAAGTTTGTCCATTTTGTGTGTAGCACTCATCTAAATAATATTATAATTTTTGTGTTCTGCCAGCGATTCACTCGATCTGACGGGTTTCAGTCTGGTACTGAAGGTGTGTGAAATGCACACAAAAAAATAACAATAATATCAGCATGTGTGTGTGAAAGAGAGGTGGTTTGGGTTGCCAGATATTGCGTCAGATATAAAAATGTCCGCTCTAATAAAGGAAAACTTTGTGCAAGAACGTGTTCAGCGGTCTCCAGACAACAGACCCCACGCACCGCCTCACATAAACTCAATAAATATGCTGAAGACACGAAATGTCTGTTTATTTATTCATTCACCCCTGTCTCTCTGTTTTATTCAATTCCAGTGTTGCTGATCTGTGTGCCCACAGCTGTCCGTCTGGTTTTGGAGGAAATGAAAGAACAATGACATTTCACCCTAGAGCACAGCACTTCAACTTAGAGTCACGCAGGTTATTATGATCAACATAAACACAAGCAAGAGTCATGCCCTGACTCCTAGGGTATTCTAGATGGTTGCTAGGGTGTTTGGGGCAGTTGCTAGGGGTGCACCGATCGAGATCGGCCGTTCGTTAATGCGCATCTCGTCAGTAAAGCCGGTTCTCTAATCAGCGTTAAATTCCATCAGGTGCGTGATTTCACATAGAGCAGCGGTTACTACACAGAGCCGTTGTTAACTGACTAGTTGCGCAAATAAACGCTGATGATGAACATGGATTTTCGCAGCTTCTAAGTTAACAACGGCTCTGTGTAGTAACCGCTGCTCTATGTGAAATCACGCACCTGATGGAATTTGCCACTGATTAGAGAACCGGCTTTACTGACGAGATCAAACATTCTAAATTGAATAAACAATAAATAAAAATGCATTAATAAAACGAAACAAAAACAAATGTTGCTAGTGTGATGAATTCTTATAAAGAAAAGTGAATGAATGAACAAACTAGTAAAAATCAATAAAAGAAGAAACAAAAACACGAAAAATATAAAAGGTTGGATAAATGAATAAAAAAAAAAGTAAAAAAAAAAAGTATATTGAATAAAAATAAGTTTAATCAAGCAAGCAAACAAAAAAACTAATAAATAAATGCATTAAAAACAAAAATACATTTTAGCCATACATTAGAGCACTTTGACACAGTGTCATTCAGGTTATTATGATTAATATAAACACATGCAAAACTTGTGCCATCATTGCTAGGGTTTTGCCATGATGTTCAGGTTAATCGCAAAGTGGCCAAAATAGCCCATATCCATCTCTCTGATGATATTCTGGTCCACTGATACAGCTCAAGACCATCCCTATGGGATTATTTCACTGTCTGCGGGACAGAAATCGCACATCTGATTGCTCAGAAAAGCACTAGCACACCTCTCCTCAAAGCCGATTTGAGATATCACTTATTTCACAGGTCTGGTGTTTGGGTGCACTTTGGATTCCCTTTAAGCTATAATGGTGATGGCAAGAGAGTGGTGGATAAATAAACAACGGTATGTCGCATCTGCAACATGACAGGGTACACCAGCGGGATTACAAAAAAAAAAAAAAACCAGCGGGAATATCTGGGATATATGCGTCAGTACTATCTGGGAAAAGACGAAAAAAAGGAGAAACATGCACGCAGCAAACTATCCCTGCAGCATTTAGACACTATAGCTTACAGGGAATCCAACCCAAACACCAGACATGTTGGTTATTTTAGGATCTTATATTTCTGGTCTGTTAAATGCATTAGACATTTTGCAACGAGCCTTCAGCGTGTACTGAGTGAGCGAGCGAGCGCCTGCTGAGTAGCCTAACATAAACATATAAGATGGTGTTTTTTTCTTCTTCGGGAGTGTCAGGGGCGTTGCCTGTTACGTTGTTTGGGTTATTGGGCTACCTTGTTGAACGCATATCATTATATTTCTTTCTCTCTCTTTTTTTTTTTTTTCATATATAATTAATTACTCCAACGAACCGTTCGGTATACATAATGCGTACCGCGTACCGAACCGAAAGCGTCGTACCGAACGGTTCAATACGAATACGCGTATCGTTACACCCCTAATATATATATATATATATATATATATATATATATATATATATATATATATATATATATATATATATATATATATGTTTGCATAATATATGTGTGTGTTCTTTATATATTTATTATGTACATATAAAAACACACACACACAGAATATGTTTAACAAATATTTACATGTCTATATTTATATTCATATACTTTATATTCTAAATAAATATATTTAATATATAAACATAAATTTTTCTGAAATATATACATGCATGTATGTGTATTTACATATACATAATAAATATACACAGCACACATACATATGTAAACTAAAACTTTTATTTTGGATGCGATTAATCGTGATTAATCATTTGACAGCACTTATATATATTATATATAAGTATATACAGTATATATATATATTTTTTTTTATTTATTATAAATAATTTAGATACTATATAGTGTTCACAGTATATTACATAATATTACATAATTACAATAATATGTGTAAAATGTATTTTAACAATATTCACAATGGCATCGATTCGCAGCATTAAGGTTCAGAGCAGAGCAGCACATCCTCAGAATTGACTGAACAGTTCTAGTTAGTAGGACTGTGCGAGTCATTGAATTTTAGTTATGAAAGCACAATAATCAGGATAAAACCGTGCCGCATTCTGTTTCTTCTCTTTCATAGCGGTGAGCTTTTGCTTCTCCTTAAAAAGTCAAAACTTAACATAAAAATCAGTCAAATTAACCATGTTATTGTTCAATGTAGTCGACTGAAGGACGTGCTTGATATTTAAAAGAAGTTGTGAAAGAGAACTTGCGCTGCTCCCCAGGAGGCTTCTGTGTGATACAAAACTACAATTCTGATAAAAAGTCAGAATTGCAAAATATAAAAAAAGAAACTTTTTTTTTTTTTCTCACAATTCGGAGATTATATATCTCAAGATTATTTTATATCTTGCAATTCTGCCTTTCTTCCTAAGAATTCCGAGTTTGTATCTCGCAATTCTCTTTTTTGTTTCTTTAATGCAAAAAAAAGAGTTTATATCAGACTTTTTCCCCGTATTTGTGAGAAAGAAACTCATAATGACGAGATTCACCTCTTAAGTGTGAGGAAAAAAAGTGAAACGTAAGATAAAAAGTTGCATTTACTATTTCATTTGTTTTTATCCCATGGTGGAAATGAGCTTCAATATAAATGTAAATCAAACAAAAGAACAAAAATATTAATTATATAAATTATTATATATTTTTCGGTCTCATTTATTTATTGTTTGCAATTAGCTTTTACTGTATTACTGACTGTTAGCTTGTCTTCAGTTATTGTTTGTGGACTTTTTTTTTTTACATATATCATTTAGCCTAAAATTAGTTTCTGTTGCAACTAGCATTAAGAATTGTAAACTTTCGCTGCTATCTAAAGTTCTGATTATCAGCAACCTTATTTCCATCAAAATATACTTGAAATACAATGCTATTGTGGAGGGGGAAAAATTCAATGTTTCAATCAAAAATAAATAAATAATTTGATTAAAGTTAATAAATAAAAATTACCTAATATAAATGAATCGTCATGTATTTTGTCATAATAATAGTTAGTCAACAGGCTCCACATAAGGAACCAAAACCAAATGTGATATTTCTGTGTTCTACCTGTTGAGCCAGTGTCCAAAGTCAGGCAGGTGAGCCCACTGCACTCCGGTCTGGTTCAGTGACCTCAGCAGGCGACAGCAGGTCAAGGTCAGCAGCGGGGTCGCCAGCGCCAGCCATTTCTCCGAGCCCGGACTCATTCCCAGCCCCACCGCCGGGAAGAATGACGGTCCTTCCTCAGCACCGGAGGGAAGCAAAGGCCCCTTGTCCTCTTCATCTCCATGCCTCTGCTCCTTGAAGTACTTCCTGCAGACGTCCTGGAAGATGGCCAGGCACAGCGTGTTGAGCAGGAAGTACCAAGTCTGGTGTTCCTCCTCTATGAAGCTGCTGGAAGCCAAACTAAGGGTGTGACCGACTGTACCAATCAGCAACAGAACGTCCAACTCTGACAGAGTCCAGTCAGAACCCTAGAATGAGAGAGAGAGGGGTTACATATTAGCCTTGTTTCAAAATGAGTCTGTTTACTATATAGGCAGCTACTGTACTTTCTAAGGCAGCATACTAACTGGAATAGAGCCTCACAAGTGACTGATCTGGAGCTTTTACACAGACAGCAACTCTGTACATCACACAAAATAGTCCATTTCTTCCTGTGATCAAAGCTGAATTCTCAGCACCATTACTCCAGTCTTCAGTGTAACATGATCCTTCAGAAATCATTTGAATATGTTTGATTTGCAGCTCAAGAAAGCTTTCTTATCATAATCAATGTTGAGAACTGTTAGGCTGCTTTATATTTTTGAGAAAAACAACGCTGCATTTCTTTTTCTAGGATCCATTGATGAATAGAAAGCACAAATACAGCATTTATTTGAAACAGACATCTACAGAAAAACAAAAGACACACAATTATGATACATGGAGCAGTTTTATGCCGTTGAAATACATTCACACCAAATATATCAATCTTTTCAGCAACACATCTCGTATGGCATCTTCCATACCGACAAAAGTTTGCACTAAATAATCAATCCAAGCAGTCAGATCTGATGCATTGAGAGAGAAATGGAGTGGAAAAGGTGAAGCGGTGAGAGTTGAAAAGGGCAAAAACCACAAATAACTGAAACATCAGACAGTGTGTGACAGTAAAACGCCGCTGACACCAAAGTCACCGGTGTCCAACACTGTAAAACAACTCTACAGACAGCACTTTGATGTGTAGAGCCCTGAGCTAACAGACAAACACACACACACACACAAGAGAGAGCATGTTGTGACTGTTTGCCACCGTGTGTAAGTGCAGGGCTGCAGGGAGCAGAGCAGTGTTGACACAAAAGGAAAGTGCTAACAGCCATACACACACACACACACTCATTACTCTAGGGATATCCTGTGCACTGGACGATGTCTTCAGAATCACAATCACACACAACGACATCCCATCATATTCTTAATACATGTTTCCGGTCTCATTACAAATGATTCATCAGTGCCTGTTATTCTGAAGACACGAATGTTTGTTTTCATCATCTCTCATCAAAGTGTAATCACAATCCTTTGCATCTGAAACTCATTTTCTTTCCTTCTAATCGCAGCCACACGGGGTGAAAATATTATCAACCAACTATATTTCTGTGAACAATATATTAGTGGTGTTTGCATGATGTTACAGTAGTGTGGGTGGATGATAGATCACTGCTATATGGTTGTTAGGGTGTGTTTAGATATAATGCAGTAGCAGAGTTTTTCACTCGGTGCAATCCAAATTAAATCAAGTAACAATATCTGCCAGTGCAATGAGACACACACCCACACAGCTAATAAATATGAAACAAAATAAAACAGCTTCATAATATCTTATTCAGATTCGCTTCTTCAGTAAATGTATCATGCTTCAAGGATTTCTTTATTTTTTTTTACTAGAAGACAAGTTTAAAATGAATAATATAAATAAATAAATAATATAGCATTTTGACTAATATAAATGGTGCATATATGCAAAATATTACATATTACATAAAAATATATATTACATATAAAAATAGAAATAATAGAATATATACTAAGAAATACTTAATAAAAAAACTAAAAACTAAACACATTTTTATGTAAAAAAAAACATGAACATTTACATACATAAAGTAATAAAAAATAATATATTATAATACAAAGTAGAAATAAGAATACATATTTAATATTACATTTATAGATTTATAAATAAACATTAAAAATACAGTTCTGTTAGGTCAAATTATATTGTATTCATTATATTGTAGTCATTTTTTACAGTACACTAAATATCATATCATGTAACATCACAGGATCATATCAGGGCTATCATAAACTTAAATGACAACTTCTAAACATTTTTGTTTTTTAACTTAAATATGCTGAAATAAATGAAAATATAAACCTGACAATTAAAATGGTGCCTTTGCAAAGAACTGAAATAAGTGTGCAGTTGAAGCACTAAAATGACTAACTGGAAATAATAATAATAGCAAAAAAACTAAATGAACTAAAACTTAAATAAAAACAAACTAATTAAATATAGAAATGTATAAAAGGAGCACAAAACTAAAATTTAAACTAAAATTATTACTGAGATTTTAAAAAGCTAACGTAAAATATTAATACATTTTATACAGTTATATTAATACTAAAATAACCCTTGCTCATATCATGTCCTGAGGATGAAAAAAGTCCAACCTAGGGCTGCAGGTGATATGGAAGAAATTATCAAGATTAATTATTTCTTATCAGTCAATATTGATAATTCACCACAAAGAATATAAAAATTTTATTTCATTAAAGACTCATTTCTTCTCCTGAGTGAAAGTTGTAGAAATCAGATGGTTAATTATGGTTTTAAACTACTTTTTCTTTTTCTTTTTAGTCAGAACTTGTCAAACACTTGCCACACAGGTGAACAAACCTGAGGTACAATATTCAAAACACTTATTATTTTCTGTGTGATATTGTTTCAAATGTTAAAACAGATTTGTCTCCTGACTCTGATGGCACGATGCAGCTGTAAATTTATGTTATTAACATAAACAGCAACATACTGTATATACTGGGGAAAATTGAAAAATTCTGATTGTTTGAATTGGGACTCTACTTTTATTCAAATTAACCATTGGCAATCTATAGTATCACACAATCTGATCATGAAAACCAAAGATAAAACCACATAGCACCTCACTACCATGGTAAAATGGAACTATATATGGTTTCTATATGAAAAACAGTACCCTACACTCTTACAAATAAAGGTGCTTCACAATGCCATAGAATAACTTTTTAACATCTGCAGAACCTTTCTGTTTCACAAAAAGTTATTTGTAGTGAAAGAAGGTTCTTCGGATTATAAAAAAGGTAAAGAATCTTTGATTGAATGGTTCTTTGTGGAACCAAAAATGGTTCTTCTATGGCATCGATGTGAAGAACCTTTTAAGCACCCTTATTTTTAAGAGTGTAAATACATTTAGTATAAATGTATGCACAAATGTTATAGCTAAATAACAACCGTTACTTCTTTAAAACATTTAATATGTCCACATTAATAGTATAATATGTATATCCCACATTTCGGCCGCAATACCATGGTGAAGTTAGTGTTACTACAGTAAATCCATGGAAAAGCCTTCTAACAGGATTGTTCATGGCACAGTTTTTCTTGTGTTTTTTCTGCCGAACAAAATTAAACACTGGGCCGAATGTCAAATACCGAATACGTTTTATTCTTGCATTTTTGCATGGTCTTTTTGCTTGTTAGGCCAAACAATGAAAGAGCTTTTTTTGCTATTTTCGGCCGAATAATTTAGGCCACACATTTGGTGCATCCCTACCAACCAGCAAGTAAAGGCATCAGCTCACACCATGCTGATGTTTGAGCCGAGCTGGTAATTGGTCTGTGTGGCCAAAGACTATAGAAATACAAAGACGTTTCACTCCTACACTTATGAATGCGAGAAACTGCAACGCACAATGTGGAAAAAGCTCTGGTTCCCACAGAAACCTGAGGCTAGACCAGCAATTGCACAGGCACAGTCATAAGCGTGTTGACTGCACATTGGCTGGTCTACCCTGTAAAATAAGCTTTTAAAAGGATATTTAAGCATAGGAAAATATGTAATGAAATTGTGAGTTCAGCAAGCAGTTTTTAAGATTTCATGATTCCCCTATTCATTTAAATAGGACTTGTTTGAGCTGCCCGAAGGCGTTGCAAATATGGCCACTTGGTGAACAGACTTTTCTTGAAGTTTGGTGAGTTTGGTGTGGAACTGTTAACGGTCATTCCACTTTTGCGACATAAACATTACATTGGATCTACATATCATTTTATCAAGGGAAAAATATAAAGTGATAATTATCCTTCAGTGATAATTATGCAGCCCTAATCCCACCCTACTTTACTTCAAGTGAAAATTCAGTTTCCCTCACATTACTGATGTCAAATGTGCTGCTCTTCCTTAATTCAAACAACAGACAATATTTCTATGCCATAAACAGCATCTCAGCTCTGCTGATAACGCAATACTAATTGGTCGCTCTGTGGCTGGTTGTGCGTCCCTGGTTATGATGAATATGACCATGTGCAGCCTTGATGTGTGTTACCAATGGGACCGGTCACATCTCACCAGTGTGACAAGGCCTCGCCACCGCAACCAATGCCACCCATTCATCACCCTGGGCAACACCTGGGCAGAAGTCAGCCGGCGGAGGAAATGGATTGTGTAAGCAACTTGTGTTTGTGTAAACACCGTCTGGGATGAACTCGTTCTCGCTTCTCATTTCTAAGTAAACCGTCTCTCTTTACTTTTCACTTTTTCATATTGTAGGTCCCATCGAAGGGAATATTTGGATCCACAAGAGTCTGGACCAAAAGCAGAACAAAAGCATCAGGAGTTAGTTTTCTAGGCTGCATGCTCAGGTCTCCAATGGTTTCATCATTGCAGGAGCAAGCGCTGAGCTAACGGGGCCACGCACGCTAATCTATATGCTAATGCAGAAACAGACAGAAATTCCCTCTGACGACAGGCTGTGTGTGGGCCGCACCATCAGCTTATGTGTAACTAAACAGCCAGTTTCTGTTTCTTTAAAGTGGACATATCATGCAGTATTTTATGTTTTCCCTTAGGTCCACTTATGATGTTACGCTTTATGCACTGTAAATTAGTTTTTTCAGGAGTATTGTCCACCCTCTCTCTGATCCGTACAATTAAACAGCCTGTTTTTGCTGCTGTACTTTTTTGCGGTAAAAAATGTAGCAAAATGAATAAAAATGCCCCCCAAAATACAAGATTCGACTGCAAAAAGTTATTGTATACCTGTTTTCATTTAAAATTAACATCACAAGAGCAAGAGAGCTGTTTTTAAGAATATGAGCATAATTCCAAAAGGTGATATTGATTTTACACAAATGTTTAACAAACAAGAATTTAATATGAATTTATTTATTCATGTATTGATTTGTTTATTTATTTTTGCTATTTTGGCAATTAAATATTGTGTCAATATTTTCGGGAAAAAAAAAACAAAACATTGCAAACAAATCCATAGCAGAACATTTTAGCTTTTCCGAGCAACTCACAGCACTGATTTGTAAAATAAATCAGCTGCTTTGAACAAATTGGCTGAATAAATGAATCTGTGATTTATATAATGGGTCAAGTAATTGTTAGTCGACCAGAAGAGGCTTGATTGACCAAAATGTTATTAGTTGCAGAGAAAAAAAATAAATCTCCAAGCGAAATCAGGCATTTCTCGATGGACAGATCGTTAACAGCTAGTCTTTGATAATACAGTACATCAGGCAGGACATCCAAACATTCGCCTGTCATTCATCAACCTCAAATATGGCTTATTATATGAAATATGTAAGTATTAGCAACTTTACATGGCTGCTCAATCTAATGTTAACCTAGATAAATGTGCGCTAATCACGTGGAGTGTGGAAACAAGTGCGCTCACTGCGTGACAGATACAGGCGCCGGTGCACTCACTTTCTTCTAAAATATTCCCTCATTTTTGGTCATACAGTTAAGAATAATCTAGCTTTCAAATCTGTAAAGACTCTACGTTTATTTGTGTGCACTCACAATAACAACAAAACATTGTGCTTTTGTAAAATAATGACAGGGAACAGCTTTCTGCTTTATCATTGAATTATTAAAATATTAATGCAGGCTCCTTAATATTAAAATTCTTCCCTGACACATTCATAATCATTACTTCTGCAGTGCGCTGTTTCAAGCTTATATGTGTGCTTGAGCGCTTATTAGGCTATTTAGCCAATTAAATACTCATTATAATTATTTAAATGTTTTATTAATAAATCTGTGATTAGTCGACTAATGCTTATAATAAATGACTACTAGTCGACCAGAAAAATCCTCAGTCGAGGGCAGCCCTATTTCCAGCAGCATGTCATGGATGCACTGACAGTAGCTGGTCTCAGCTTGGTCTCAGTTTAGGTGGTCTTGACTACAAAACTAGTGTACAGTATGTGTTTTATACATGTTTTGACATTTGGACAAGAAAATACCTGATTCTCTTTGAAACTGAATATTAAAGTCAATTTATTTAAACGAAACCAGGAAAATTAGCTTTCTTTTAATAATTTATTCAATAGAAATACCAATAGATGTCCGTTTCTTCTGATTTAAATTTTATGGATATGAAGGAGTCATAAATGTACTTTTTCAGAGTTGATCGATTTTATTTAATATTGTTTCAAAGAGGATAAAATGTTTGCTTGTCCAAAAATGACCAAAAAAGCCAAATATTTCCATGCGATGTACTTATTTATTTTTCTCTTCTTGAATACCACACTTCCGAGGCTTTTTGATTCCATTAACAATACGATAACAATCGTTAAACAGCTATTTGGCGAATACTGGTGAATATTAATTATACTCTTAAAAATAAAAGGTTTCAAAAGGACTGTTTAACTGATTGACAGATTGAGTGATTGATTGACATTATTTATTTCTCTCTTTCTTTCTTATGCCATAGAAAAAGGGTCGGCAACCTATGGCACATTAAAGTGGTGCATGTGTGTGAGTGTGTGTGCACACACGCATCATTTAAAGCGCATTAACAGTGATTAAACTGAACTGTTTTAATGCATTGGCCTTGTCGCACACACACATATGGCACACTGTGTATCTATTATTCAAATTTTTTTTTTTAACTATAAAAAAATTATCAGAAACTGTTTGCATCAAATTGTTTTATATCGTATCAGTTATAAATGTATATGTACCGTTTAAATACAGAATACATTAAAACGGGGGTCGGGGTGGAGTTGGCAAAGTGGTACAGAAAAATTTAAAATGGCACGTCATGCCGAATAGGTTGCCGACCCCTACCATAGAACAACAATTTTTGTATCCCCAAAGAAACTTTCAGTGAGCAATATTTTTTTGTGTGTGTGAAAAACACTCTAAAGAACCTTTTTCCACGACAAAGAACTTTTTGGGAAATAGAAAGATACCATGGAGGTTAAAGGTTCTCAATGGAATCAGCGATGCCAAAAAAAGATCCTTTATTTTCAAAAGTGTAAAAGGAAAGAGCCAAAAAATGAAAGGTTCTTTCAAGTATGTTTTTACATTTTGATGAAATGTTACAAAGACTTCAGGAATATGCAAATGAGCACATTTAAAAACAGATGCAGGACTGAGAGATGCGGTTTTATCAGAGTGAGGGTAACTTCTGAGTCTTGGATTATAATAAAAATCAAAACATCGTCTGAAGTGCCGAGTAAACATCTCTATTAACAAGGATGACAGCAGCACTAATTGATCAGGAGGCAATTAATGCAGACTAATTAAACCCTGCCTCGGAATTCCCGACAGCAAGGGACATGGAATACAGAAACAACCCACATCTGCTAGAAACAGCACTGGAATTACCAGTAAAACAAGATTATTTTTGTAACATACATTTTTATATATTACTACAATTATTCTTTTCAGCGCCATTATGATTTTTTTTGGAAAACATTATAAAACTTATTTTGACATTAGTCTTAATATTAATCATCAACGCTTTTAGAATTATTATCATTCTCTAGTTTATACCGATCTCAGTAGTTCTGATAAGCCTTCAGTGAGGGAGGTTAATGTCAATCATGAGCCGCTCGCAGAAGCTTGACATCAATCCCATGATTCCCTTCACCTCGGTCTCGCAGCTATGTGAGGGGTTACTGAAATAACTCAAATTTCTGTCAAACTGCCCTGGATCCTCAGAGAGCATTACCTGGAGAATGAATTGGAAACATAACCAATTGTCTCCTGGATCAGCACCTGCCAATTATACATTTGAGGATGTAGTGCATTTAAAAAAATAAAATAAAAATCCCATTCACTGGTTATCACGTTTGTCAAGAACACTTCCACCAAAAATAGTATCAGATTGTACACAATATATATATATTACTGCTGGGCAACGATTCAATCCTCCAAAAGTTCATAAGTAAATTTTGATATTATTATAAAACATGACATTGCAAAAATATTGTGTTACTGTTGTCCACAAACTGTAATTGATTTTCTAAATTAGTAATAAAGTTTACAGGTCACAACCACAAAAAAATCAAAATGATCAGTTTCACAGCTTAGGTTTCACTAAATGTATTTTGTAGCCCATTTCCTGTCGAGCTGGATGCAAGGGAATGCATGAGCAGATAAAACCTCTGTCCTAACCCCGATATGCCATCATCAGCCATCACATTAATCATTAGTGTGTTTTCATGAATGATAATCGCTGTCATACTTGAGTACACGAGTGCGTGTCAGTCTCGAGCATACGCAGTACATCAAATGATTTCCATGATGCGGCCCCTTGAGGACGCCTCAGGCTGGACACTTTCTCTTTATTCAACCTGAATGCTCCTAAAAGCCAGCGTTTAATTTAGAGCCCAACATATTCCCTGTGCGTGAAACCGAGCTCTTGCCACCAGAGATGGAAACTGGAGCAAAAATCCTGCTCATTAAATATTGAGCATGAGTGATGCTTCACAATAACAGACAGCCGTCTGGAAGGTGGAAGGTGACAGGAACTCGACTGGGAATTGAGACGTGATGCTGCAAAACTTTCACTCAGCTCATCTTATTTCTCTTCTCCTCTGCCGCTTGCTCTCTCTAATGATCATTCTGTTTGTTCTCACCTCTGACTGTCAGCAATTTTCTCCCGTGTGCCACAGAAAGGGAGAGAGGGAGATCTTTATTTCCTGTAAAGAGGTAATTAAAAGAGGTGTCCTCTTCTTATCTCATTAACTCTGGAGCAAATTCTTTTTTTTTTTATCCCTGAAAACTCTCCCTGTGTTTCTGCTGTTTGAGGAGGCCAAAAGCAGATATGCATTATTAAGAGGAGTTTTTATGAAGAGAGAAGACTCTGTGAGCCCAACACAACTTCTTCCTTTCTTATGATTTTGTGGATGAAATATGACCCAGAAAGTTTTTTGCGAGACTCTACTAGTGCTATAAACTTCACCAATATTTAATCCCATGATGCAAGAGTAGGCGGATGTGATATTCTCATCTCACATTCATCATGGAGGCCAAAACAGCTGTTCAATCTCATACTAACAAAGAAATGTGTTATAGATTGCCTCTTACATGAGACTTTTTTTTACAGTTTCCTCCAAATTTCTTGGTGTAAATGCATTATTATTGAAAACTATCAATAAAAGGCTATAAATCATTTTCTCCTTAATGACATAAAATGGCAGTATATACAAGCTTAGGCATAGTTCGATTTAATGATCATTAAAACATTGCTGTCTCATGAGCAAAGCTTCAAGTTCATTTACAGGACTTATTTAACGCCGGTTTGCCTCCACAAGATCTTTCTTAATGCTTCCCAACTGTGTTTCAAATGTAAGTCTAATATTGGTACGGTCATGCTTGTGTTTTGGAACAGTTTTAACATGCTTTATGAATAGCTCTCCTGTTACTGTATTTGAATCCAAATTCATGGAAGCTTTGCACTTGGTTGGCTAAAAAAATATTGAATCTCAATATGTGTACAATTATTTAATTATGTCATCCTGGGTATCGCAGACTCGCTCTCTCCCGATTCGTATGTTTGATGAACAGAAGATTGTTCTGTTCATGTTAATGGATTATAAGATAACTAACAAACTGGTTACAATTTCATCTTAAATATCTTTTATTGCCATTCTTATTAATGTGGTGAAATTATGTGTAATAAGTACTATTTCTGCACCGTATCCCTTAAATGTCAGTCTAGTTTGCCGATTGCAAGCAACTGCTTTCTTAAAGGGGTCATATGATGCGATTTCAAGTTTTCCTTTCTCTTTGGAGTGTTACAAGCTGTTTGTGAATAAATAATAAATCCCTAAAGTTGCAAAGACTAAAGTCTCAAACCCATTTTATTCTTAATAAAAGTTTAGACTCGTCCACACCCTCCTAAAACGCCTCGTTTAACATCACGATGTGGGAAGATTTGCATAATGCCGCCCAAATGTTCACGCAAAGAAATAAGGAATAACACTGATTCTCGCTGTTGCCGCCGGTTCCATGTTGTGGAGACGTTGTTTCATTGTGAAAGCAAAAATAAGCAAAAATAATTACTTTGGTCTTCCAAAACAGGACACAACTAGAAATCCGTGGTTAAGTTGTATTTACAACACTGTTCCAGAACAGTTCAACCCAATTATTCAGATGTGTGCAGCGTATTTTATGGAGGACTGTTTCTTGATCCTGGGAGAGAAGACTACAATGCTCTGACTCACAATCTGTAAGTACATTTACATATTTATAGAATTTGTCACTGATGATTCAAACGTGAGTTTAAAGCAATGAAGAGCAGCGCTTGCTGATTGTCGTTACTCCAATCACAAATGCAGACGTAGTTTTATGTTTGGGCGGCCCCGATGCAACACAATTGTAAAAAGACAGTATAAGGGGCCGTTCACATATCGCGCCTAAAAACGCGTGGAAAACGCAAGGCGCGCCGCTTTTTCCTTCTTTCCAAAGCGCTCGGGCCTGCCTTTGCTAAGCAACCATGACATGCTCTCTCCATGAAGATGCGGAAATTTCAGCAAAGGATAAATGGACTTGCAGCACTAAAAATCGCTCGCAGTAGCTCTGCTACTAAATTTATTTCAAAATGGCAATCCATATACAGCTATGGTCACCTATTCTTTCATCTTAGCTGAGCTTTCAACATTGTTATGGGATAGGAAGAAGCTGATTGGTTAGTTCTTGTCACATGACCCACAGTGCGCTTGCGGTATGCTGAAAAGTTGAGATGTTTTTAACTCGATGAGGTGCGGACGCGCCTGGAAAAAACTGCGTCGCTTCCATTATGAGCACACATGTAGCGCGCCTACATTGGAAATAACGAACTTGCGCACGCAAAAGACGCGATATGTGAACATTAAGTGTGAACACTAAGTCATTATAATCCGTAATTATGTCCCCACTGGATGCAGCATTTTTTTTATGGGTTTTATTGTTTTTGTCCTGTCATGTCAGTGTTCTAACCGGGACTCTCATCACAGTATGGCAAGGGACATATCATTTCTGTCACACGCTTGAGGCAATCGGCCAATCACAGCACACTGGATAGCTGGCCAATCAGTGTACACCTCACTTTTCAATGATGATGCAAAAAGTGATGTTTGAAAAGAATGTGTTTTTTGAACCTTAAACTGAATATTTCATTACACTAAATAATGTTATTTTTAGCAACATTATATGACAACTTTAAAGGAAGCTTTGCATTCAGATATTTCAACTACTTACTTATTTGGCAAGTAACAGTGTAATAAGCGGGGTCCTGATCACCCTGTTGGGAGTTATTCTGTGATAAAATCTGGTAGGATGTAACTCTAACACTCTCTATTATAATTCTATTCTTTAAAAAAAATGACCCTTTTAAACCGGCACTCTATTCATTTGCTGCTTGTTTTCTCAAAAAGACCCCTAACCCCTAACAGATTACTCTATTCTTTTTCTATTCTATCTGTTTTCTTTTTATTTATCATAATATTTAAAAGCCCTTTCTATGTGTACGGTGTTAAGCTAACTGAGACTTGTTATAGCACTTGTATATCATTGCTCTTTTGACGATTTTGATTGCTTCCATTGTTCTCATTTGTAAGATGCTTTGGATTTTTGGATCTTTCTATTAATCAAAATATCCTATAAATCATCACAAGACCGATAATACTAAGAAATGTTTCTTGAGCAGCAAATCAGCATATTAAAATATTTTCTGAAAGATCATGTGACACTGAAGATTGGAGAAATGATGCTAGCAATACAGCTTTGCATCACAAAAATAAACTACTTTTTTTAAAATATTTCAATAGAATTTTTTTTTTTAATCGTAATAATATTTGGTCAAATAATTAAGCTCTAGTGAGCATAAAAGACTTTCAAAAACATTATCAAATCTTACCATCCTCAAACTTCTAATAGTGTATAGTATTAGTACTTTTTTTTTTTTTTTTTTTTTTTTACTTCTTAAGCGAGCTTACTGTCATAGCTGTCTTGTGACAACAGCTCCAGTTCATAAGTGACCTTTAAACAAGGACATTGCATTTAAAGCAAGGCCTGTGTCTAAAGTAACCAGAGAGCTTCTCTACTTGTCCTTAAATAAACTGCCAAGGATAAAAGTTCAATCAGGGTTTGTTTTTGGTGTTTAGAGCAAAATAGAAAGTCTGAAACTCTACTTGGCCCTCCAGAGACATAAAGCTGCTGTGTGTGATGCTTCTGATGTTCAAAAACTTTCTCCCATCACAGCCTAATGTGTAGAGACGACTACAAGACACACATTCACAGGTTGACTTCCCCGAAAAGTGTAAACACAATGACAAAACATTGCTTTGTCTGCTTGTCCCACCAATGGAAGACAAGGGGCAACATTTTTTCAGAAATAATAGTTCACTAAATGGTCAAAAATGCCATTTCTTTGGCTCATGATTATATACTGGACACTGCTGATTTCAACAGTGACACAAATCCATCACTAAGAGGTTTTAAATTTTAACTGTTGTCCATCCAGCTAAAATATGAGCCCATAATCCATAATATTGCTTTCACCAGTGAAAAGGTTGTTTCATCTGAATTTAGGAGAGAAATATTTAAAGATCACGCACTGTTTACAAGCAAAAACCCTCCAAAACAGCTCTGAATACAGATGTGGGTGGATTTTGATGTGAGAGGACAAACGGGGATGGACGTTTTCACTCGAGAAAGCTTTATTATGAGTTACGGACTCGTTTTTTACATTTGGTTTTGGAAACCTTTTCACTCACCTTAGTAGGGGTCTTATTGCTGGTTGGCATCCTCCTTGCCACCATACTAACCAGAGCACATGTGAAGGCGGAGGACAGGAGGATGACGGAGAACACTAGGACCCAAGGGAGAGAGCAGAGATAGCAGGGGCCCCCGGCGGAGGTGCAGAGCAGCACGTGAAGGGCCGAGCCGAACAGACACAGCAGGTAGAAGGGCAGAGAGAGCAGAGATGATGCCAGCGGGACGTCCACAACTGCCTCCCTGCTCAACGCCTCCGGCATGGCCAACAAGAGCAAAAACAGCACCTGGAGAATGAGAGGGAGCGCTTCAGTTACACACACACACTCACAAGGACTCTGTTTACTGCCTGTATTAACATCTGTCTCAGGTGATGCCTTCACAAATGGCCATTTGAGACCGATAGTAGTTTCTACACCTGGTATTGAAGCTGTTGTAAGTGATTTTCCAGGCATATCGCTCATAAAATGGCCCTGGCAGTTATCACAGAAATAGGCGTCCTGAGGAATCACACACATCTCTGTGTCAACACTAGGCCCTGTAATCAGCAAAAAAGAATCTGAAAGTTTTAAGCCAATCAGAAGTGCTCTCTGCCTGTCAATCATTTTGCATGTCTGGGTTTGCAGACATGGAATTGGATAAGGTCTTTGGAGGGCAGGGTTTTGGAGAAATGGGGATCACTGACTAAGTCAGCACTTTACAGCTTCTCAGCAAACACTTTTGTTTGGGTGCCATTGGATAGTATACGTATAAAAGTACAAAAAGTAAAAAAAAAGAACAGCATTTATTCAAAATAGAAGTCTTTACTTTCTCTTTTTATCAACTCTTTTTATCAATTAACAGGTTGTTAAATGAATGAAATGAAAGAATGGATTAAAGTTTTTATATAGAAAATAACAAACTGAACCCAAACTACTGAACAGTGGTGTATATTGTTTCAGAAGATTTCTATTTTAAATAAAGCCTTTTTCTTAAAAAAAAAAAATTTCATCAAAGTATGCTAGTGTCATAGATTCCAAAAATTCAAGCAGCACAAATGTTTTTAACATAGACAAAAAAATTCAGCATATTAGAATGATTTCTGAAAGATCATGTGACACTGAAGACTGTAGAGATGCCTGAATAAAATTCAGCTCTGCATCACAGGAATAAATTACACTTTAAAGTATATTAATATAGGAAGTTACTTTTGCAAATTGCAATAATATTTCACAATATTACAGTATTGTTGATCAAATAAATGTAACCTTGATGAGCATAAGAAACTTTGTATGTGTATGTAGTCAACAACAACAAATGGAGTTAACAAAACTTTATACACAAAGATGACAGGATCATTTATAGGATGCAAGCCACCTAAATGTTTAGATTAGTAACAAGCTCAGGATTTTCATTGGGTGATTTTTTATTTATTTATTACTTACAACATTTGTTCCAACCTGTTCCTGACTATGTCTCTGCTGTACATCCCAGGATACATGTTAATACAATACACACCTCATCCTTCTCAAACACAACTGTATTGGACTAATGCAGATACATTACAGTGTGTTGCTACCATCAAAATAAAAATGTGTTCCTAATTACAAAATGCATTTATGTTGGTCAGTGAAAACTCTTAATCTAAACTCTTAAAACTAAATCTTTTCTTTGTACTTTTGTAAATTAAATAAAAGTTAAAGAGAAGGAACAAATCACAGATGCTTGATTTTATTGCATTTTACAAAATGTCCCAACTTCTCTGGAATTGGGGTTATACATAAACAACTGTAATCTCACATAAACACACACACTTTTCATCAGAAGGGTGGTCAGCGTGGGTCGCACATCGACAAGGCTTATGGAAAATTAATAATGGGTTTGTCTGCAGCACGACACCAGGACACATATTCATAAACAACCCTAAAGAAAGACTCACAATGAATTTAGAGGTTATTTACTGGAGAAAACCTGTCCACTGCTGTCAGGAAGCCTCTTGCTAATGCAAAATCAGCTTTTTTCATTGTAAAAAACTGTCGAAACTGACAGCCAAGAAGTGAATGCAGATATCTCACATTCTGAGAGATTTCTGATAAAAGCAGGAGAGCAGGGCTTTAAAAAAGGACACACGCTGACGTGTCCTTGCCTCCGACTTCCAACAATTGCACCGACAGTCAAACGCTCGCTTTGAAACGCACTCGCTCTTTTCTTGTCCCCATCCGGTTCACTCGCTCACGACTGTCTTCGTTGACATCTCTACGGGATGTTACATTTGCACTGTGAGCGATGTTTGAAGAAGTCACATAAAAAAACACAAAACTTTTTTCTCAGAACTTGAAATCGGAGGGTCAGAAATGCCACGTTAATATTTAACAGAGAAAAGACACAAACTGTCGATCATCGGAGTTAAAAGCTTTTGGGGACCAGATTTAGCATAAAGGGCCAAAGGAATAAGTGAACAATGGGAGAGCGGAAAACAGGATGAAAAACTAATCTGATATTTTGCTGAGACAGAAAATGGAAAGCTGAAATATGATCAAAGTCAGCATGAAATCACAACTGACCATATTTTCTTTCATAATGCATGTTTCTGATATTAAGTGCCATGAGCCAACAATGAACAGCAAAATCTTAACTTATAAGAATACTACTGATCATTTTTAGTTCATGTTCATTCTTATATCAATGTTATAACTTGAAGTTTGAGATCGTAATGTTTTTGAGAGAAATCTCTTCTGCTCACCAAGGATGCATTTAATTGATTAAAAATACTGTAAAAAAAAAAAAAGCAAAACTGAAATATTATTACAATTTAAAACATCTATTTTCTATTTGAATATATTTTTAAAATGTAATTTTGTCCTGTGATGCAAAGCTGAATTTTAATAAACGCTGTAAAGTATTTTTCAATGTTTGAACATGACAACGGCAAAGATGTTTGTTTTGATATTTAATAAAGGCTTTATTAGTGAACTTTTTTGTGAAATGACTTTAGTTTCAGATGATGACACCATGCTCATTTCCACCCCTCTCTGCTCTATTTGGACAGGACTAGTTCTCCCAGAAGAGGTCAGGTCAATTTGTTTCTCAGCTGCACTTTGTGATTTCAATCCTGTCCAAATTGAACACGCCTGTGTATTTCCTCACACAGCCTGTGTAAAAATTACAGAGCAAATGACTACTGTTTATGGCAACCTCTGGAGTCCTCTAATGCTGTTCAGAGAGTAACAGCTATTGTGGTACTTTTTCACAACACTTCTCCTCGTTTATTTTGACCTTTTGTCCAACACCCTGACTAAAGCTAATTGGTGCACTTCATTATGGTGTAGACCTTCTGCCAGCTTGCTGAGTAAAGTTGGCAAATCGGCTGTTCGATTCATCAAGCATGTAAACTCACATCCTCGCAGTTAGCAACACTATAGTCTTGTTAGCAATTTGTGTTTTTGATTGCAAAAAAAAAACCTATAATATATAAATAAATAACTATATATTATAAAAATGGTATTATATTAAATATATTTCATATAATGCAATATAAAATCAATTCTTTATAGGCATATATATATATATATATATATATATATATATATATATATAAAGGCTTCATTTGTTGACTAGCTAAATTAACACACACTATTTATATATATATATAAAAAAAAAAAAAATCTAAAAGTTATTTTCTACATTTACCAATACATTATTAAAATCCAAATCTGTTAATGGACCTGAGGTAACATGAACTAACAATCAACAGTTATATATTTATCATCAATCAAGCTTCATAAACATTAATTTACAACCAGAACTTATTTTTCAAAGCTTTATGGAGGAAACATTTTATAACACCGCTCATCTTCTGCAGTTGCAATATCTTTTTTTTCCCAGGCTTGTAGTATTGATGAAATCACCACATTTGATGCATGCTATATGTGCGTGTGAGCTAAAGACCTTTTTCCTGCCACAGTTCAACAGCTGTATTTGCTAAGTGCAATCCATTATTGAAGTACTACAGTCTCCAAACAGTCAATACCTCATCCGTTCAGTGAGATCTAAAGGACACAGTGTCCAGTGGGATGTGGGACTGGAGAATGTCAGAAGGTTTGGGGCATCCAGTAGGTCATATGAGATGGAGAAACCCTGGTCTCCTTTCCTCATAGAGGATTGGAAAAGATTTTTCTTTGTTGTAGTCTAGGGAATTATATTTTCTGTTGAATCAGATCCTAAGTTCTTAATAGAGACCATAACAGTCAATTTAATTTATCCAAAATGCAATAAAAACAGTAATATTGCAAAATATTATCACAAGTTAAAATAACTGTTTTCTATTTGAATTTATTTTAAAATGCAGTTTATTCCTGATGCAAACCTGAAATTTTAGCAGCAATTACTCCAGTCTTGAATATATAATATTAATATTTTTGTGGAAAATGTGTTACTTTTTTCAGGATCCTTTAATTCTAGAAAGTTCAAAAGAACAGCATTTATTTGTAAAAGAAATCTTTTGTAACATTATAAACATCTTTATTGTCACTTCAGTTCAATATGTCCTTGTTGAATGAAAGCATTAATTTCTTAAAAAAAAAAAATTAAAACTAAATACAAATCCTATAGAACCCAAACTTTTGAACAATAGTGTATGCCATCAATTGCACATTAAATACGGTATCTGCCAGATAATGAACAAATAAACAGGCTAAATAACTATAACAAATAACTAACTATAATCTTCTATTGCACAAAACTATCATAGTGTTTGCAAATAAACTGAGAGCTATGGATTGTGCATAATAACGGGAACATCGCCCAACACAGGTGATTTGAAGTTTGACAGTAATTGTGTTTATTCTTGAAGGTGGTGAAATTGTTTCAAAAGTGCTGCTTTGATGGCTGTAGCAGCACAGCTTTAAAGGAATGAATTTAGAGATGCAGCTTCTCAGAGAGGGTTTTAGCATGCTGACACTCTAATACCGCATCTACACCGCAAGAGTAGCTGAATTGTGTGCTTGCAGTGTAGAGTTTGTAGCGCCACAGTCCTCTTAACATATACCAACCTAACTTTGAAAAGGCAAATGTTGCAAAAAGAAAAACTTTCTCTCAAGGTCTAAGCAGTAAAATAATGATTATGATGTCACAACTAGTGTTGCTATTGTCAACGAAAATTATGACTAACGAGACGATGACTATAATTAAATGTATAATGCAATATTAATTGTGGATGAATAAAAACAAGAACAAAAAAAAGTGGTTTACAAAATAAAAAACTATGCTAAAATGTCTCTTTATTTTCATTGACCAAAACGAGACGAAACAAAATGTTATAACGTTATTTCATCTCATTTAGTCGCGTTATTATTATTATTTAGCAATATTTCCTTTGTCTCACTTCAGGGGATGCATCAGGTCGCACTGAACAGACGCAGGCAACGTCACTTCCTCAGCCCCGCTCGCGACATTAGATGATGACAACAAAAAAGATAAGTCTGACACAGAAAAAGGTAATGATTTGTGGACTACTAACAATGTTGTAAATTCAAATCAGAGCATCTTCCGTGTCTGGAATGGATGTATTCTTGAGTCTATAAGGTAACAATGATATAATAAGATAACCTTGTTTGAAATGGGTTTGGATAAAAGAAAATTTTGGTTTCGTCTATACTACTAGGTACTTTTACTACAGGTGCATCTCAATAAATTAGAATGTGGTGGAAAAGTTAATTTTTTTATTCAGTAATTCAACTCAAATTGTGAAACCTGTGTATTAAATAAATTCAATGAACAGACTGAAGTAGTCTTTGGTTCTTTTAATTGTGATGATTTTACTTCATACTTCATACTATACTTCACAAGACTAAAATAAAAAAAACCTTTTTATTGAATTGTTGGCCTTCTGGAGAGTATGTACGTTTACTGTACATGTACTCAGTATTTGGTAGGGGCTCCTTTTGCATTAATTACTGCCTCAATTCGGTGTGGCATGGAGGTGATCAGTTTGTGGCACTGCTGAGGTGGTATGGAAGTCCAGATTTCTTTGACAGTGGCCTTCAGCTCATCTGCATTGTTTGGTCTCTTGTTTCTCATCTTCCTCTTGACAATACTCCATAGTTTCTCTCTGGGGTTCAGGTCTGGTGAGTTTGCTGACCAGTCAAGCACACCAACACCATGGTCATTTAACCAACTTTTGGTGCTTTTGGCAGTGTGGGCAGGTGCCAAATCCTGCTGGAAAATGAAATCAGCATCTTCAAAAAGCTGGTCAGCAAAAGGAAGCATGAAGTGCTCCAAAATTTCTTGGTAAACGGGTGCAGTGACACAATGGACCAACACCAGCAGATGACATTGACCCAAATCATCACAGACTGTGGAAACTTAACACTTGACTTCAAGCAACTTGGGCTATGAGCTTCTCCACCCTTCCTCCAGACTCTAGGACCTTGGTTTCCAAATGAAATGCAAAACTTGTTTCATCTGAAAAGAGGATTTTGGACCACTGGGCAAAATTACAGTAATTTAGCCCAGGTAAGATGCCTCTGACGTTGTCTGTGGTTCAGGAGTGGCTTAACAAGAAGAATATGACAACTGTATCCAAATTCCTTGACACCTCTGTGTGTGGTGGCTCTTGATGCCTTGACCCCAGCCTCGGTCCATTCCTTGTGAAGTTCTTGAATCGATTTTGCTTGACAATCCTCATAGGGTTCTCTCGGTTGGTTGCCCCATGATTGCGTAGCCTAGTGAATCAAACTGAGAGACCATTTTGAAGGCTCAGGAAACCTTTGCATGTGTTTTGTGTTGATATATGTCACCATATTCTAATTTGTTGAGATAGTGGATTGGTGGGTTTTGTTAAATTTGAGCCAAAATCATCACATTAAAAAAAAGAAAGACGTAAAATACTTCATTCTGATACATTAAATTTATTTAATACACAAGTTTCACAATTTTGAGTTGAATCAATCATGGACTATTTTAACAATGTCTTTACTACATTTCTGGACTTTGAACGTGTCCATTATATTGCAGTCTATGCAGGGTCAGAAAGCTCTCAAATTTCATCAAAAAATATCTTAATTTGTGTTCCAAAGATGAACGAAGGTCTGAGGGTTTTGGAACGCTATTAGGGTGAGTAATTAATGACAGAATCTAAATTTTTGGGTGAACTATCCCTTTAAAACAGTGCTTAATAGCTACTGGTTAACACTGTTTCCCAACAAAGGAATGCTGCTTATCACATATTTAAAAAAAGATAATGAAATACATAAAGCAAACATCTTTACAGGAATAATCTGTAATGATGAAATAGGCATGCACACATACACGCACACAAAACAGGAATTTGTGTAAGGAAAGCAAATAGGGTCAGTTTTGATTTCACGTTGACTTGAGGAAATAAGAAACAGTGAAAATCCAAATCCAAAACTGAAAACCTGGAGAAATTAACTCCCAAAGACTTCGAAGGGCTCCCCTGATTCTCCAACAACCCACACCAGGCTGGATCTGAACTCAGCCGTGAGGGCTGGCAAGCTCTTTATTGTTAATTACAGAGAAGAGAGGGACTAATTAAGCTCATAATGAGTTGGCAGGGTGAGGGATGTATATGAGACGAGAGGCCGCAGTCCTTCACACCCAGACATTGATCCTCCTTCACACCACTGTAAGACCTCCGAACTCCACTCTCAACTCACGTCTCACCATCATTCACCTTATCATCGGCCAAAGGAAGAAAACGAATGAAATCTTTCCACAAATTTACAGTTTACCAGAAATACAGATATGTTTAATCCTTTTACAACTCATTTAAGTTACAACTCATCAGCTAAATTCCACATTTATCCGCAAATCTTTAGCTAATCTAAAACTAGCTGCACTCATATAGTTTCTATGGCAACAATGGGTTTAATTGTATAAGTAATGTATAATTAAATTTTTTTGTTAGTTTTTTTGTAGCTTAGAGTTGAAAAACTGTTTAGCTTTGGGTAAAACCAAAGACTGTAGACAAACATGGATGTAGTGTCCATGACATCACAACGTAGACTCCTGATGAGCGTTTTTGAAGCTCAAAGTGGGTGGAGCGGGTCATCGACACTCCTAGATAATCAAAACGGGCAAAAAGGCGGGAGCTGGTTCCTGAAACCACGCCTACTTAGCTAAACAGCGGTGACATTGGCGGCAATCCACTTGTCACTCAAGTGGCCACGCCCTTAATTATGCAGACATTTAAGGATTAATAACATTTAGATGGATAAAAAAAATCACCCCCTCACAGTTGTCACGAAGGGCAAAATTAGCTATATAGACCAAAACCACTTTTTGTATCAGGCTGTAAACATGTTTTTTTTTTCTGCTGCAAAGTTGGGCATTTTAACATGGGGAGTCTATGGGACTGACTCCCTTTTGGAGCCAGCCAATAGCGCCCAGTCGATGAATTGTAGTTTTAGTCACGTCCGTGTAAGCTTCACTAGAGAGAGCGGGAGGTCACTTGTCACTGTCACTTTTTACCCAGCCATCCAATCAATGGAAGAGGGATGGAACAAATAGCCTACTACAGCGACCAATCGTCCTACTACTTATACAACAAGTGAACAACAACAGAGAAGTTAATATTATTGTTTTCTGCATTTTTATATTCAGTAATATTCTTCAAAATGAGATACTAGTAAAACATTACTGCCAAGGATATTCCAAATCATGGCAACCAAAGCGTTTTCAAGCGCCACCAGCTAGTCGTTTTAAGAAAAGTGCATGATATTTTTCAGCTGGCAAAATTTTTTTTTTTGGGGGGGGGGGTTATTGAATACTTATTATTAGGCATATGGCCTATTAGTCTTTTTTGCATTTATGCAATATACTGGAGCCAAACCTGAAAAAGTAGACCAGAATTCTCCACTGCGTTCCTGGAAACACAATTTGCATAGCTGTAACATTAATTGATAGGCGGGATTATGCTAATTGTGAATGAGAGTGCACACGCGCCCTATTTACATATAACTGGAATTCATTAACATACGCATGTTAAAATATCGGTTTCACGCGCAAATTACTCAGAATTTTCTAATCTATTTACGAATGTTTCATGAATGAGGCCCATTGAGAGTATAGGTGACCAAGGATTGATATTATGCCAATATATTGTAAATAAATAATGTATTTGAATGGCAAATGAAACATACGGTACCATTAAAATATTTGGGGCTAGTAAGATTCTCGTGTTGAAAGATCTTGTGTTGACCACAAGTGACAATGTTACGATTTCTTTTTTTAAATAAATGCTGTTCTTTTCTGTTTTTGTTTTTGACTCTACTAAAGCATAAAAATACCATAATATGTTTGTAGATATTTAGTAAACATGCTAAGTTAATATTCTTGTTTATCTGAAAAACAATGCTACAGTCAGTTATTCTTCTTTAAAAAAATGTCAGAACGTCTGTATGAGCTTTGGTTTGTGAAATCCGCCCACTGCCAGTTTACCAAATTGTATTTTGGCACCCCGGGTTGCCAGTTGGTGGAAAACACAGCGTATTTCATTTCAGTCATGATGGAAGCTGTCAAGGAAGGTGCGCTTGTTCCTGTTGGTGTCATCAATCTGGTAACATGCGTATGTTTCAAGTCTGGGGAGGGGGGGGGGGGGGGCTGGGGGGGGGGAAATACCCGCTCCAATAATTGGAAATTGGACCGCAATGTCAATCCTACATACAGCAAAAAATGTATCACAGTTTCTCTTTGTCATAAAATCACAATTTCCAATATATGTTTTTAACATTGATAATAATACACATTTCTTGAGCAGCAAAACAGCATATTAGAATGATTTCTGAAGGATCATGTGACACTGAAGACTGGAGAGATGATGCTGAAAAATATAGCTTTGATCACAGGAATAAATTACATTTTAACATATTCAAACAGAAAACTTTTTTGTTTGTAAATATAATTTCACAATACCACTGTTATTACTGTATTTTTTAGTCTTGGTGAGCAGCAGATATTTCTTTAAAAAAAGCTGTATTTTTATATAATCTTTTATATTATATATGACACATTTATTTTAATCAAAATTTCCTTATAAATACTGGGGAAAAAAGGAACTATTGTCTCTGTATAAGGCTGCCAGAAGATTCTGAAAGAGATTTAACTTGCTAAATAATTAATTTTCTTATCACTAGTTAAAACTGCTTTCACGTGTAATTTAGTGACACATAACATACACCTTACAAAGTCACTTTGCACCAGGAAATTAGTATTATGAAGTGATAAATGTTTTAGTTTCCACTATAACTGCAAGTGATAGACATGAAGGAGCAAATGTTCGAATCTGATGTGGAACTGCCAAAACCTACCTGAATATAGATGTGAAATTACAATAGCTGAAGTAAAACCTGTCTGTTAAAAATGTGAAATACTTTAAGAATGAATCAGACTGACCTTTATAGCCAGAACCTTGAATAAAGTTTAGTTTGAGTAGACAGCATACTTAGTGTGATGTGAACCAAACTAGACTGTGAGTGATGCAAATATCTTCAGGACTGCACGGATCTCACCTGCAGTGTGAAGATCATGCCCATGATCATGGAGTACATGTCGTATTTGCCCAGCTGTTTGCTCAGAGCTGAACTCATGGCCTTCAGGGCCTCCAGATACTGTTTGAGAACCTTCTTGCCCATGTTGTTCAAAACCTCCGACGTGTTTCCATCCACATAGAGCTGCATCCAGCTTCCGTGAGACTTCTCTGCCACGCGAAACTGCTCGTAACCATCCTCTGTGACAGAGAGAGAGAAAACAAGAAAGAGAACGACTGTAACTTTGTTAACTGCCTTGCTGTCTACCTACATAGACAACTACCTTCAAATGCATTTTGCTAAACTGGAACCTTGTGAGTGACTGATTTGAAATGCTCTACATGACTGCTAATTAAATTATATTATAGAAACCTTATAAGAGTCAGTTTATCTGTTGTTGCATATCGTTTTATCAATGGTTTAGCAAGACTGTAAGCAAAAAATATGAGAAAATAATTGATTTGAAACTAAATTAAATGGAACAATAACAAAGTAAATACAGACAAAATAAATCATAAAAATAAAATAAAAATCCTAACCGATACAATAGGATTTCAGCACTGCGTGCTTGAACCCCTAATTAAAAACCCTAATAAAAATCCTTACAATCTACTATCGATTTATCAGTTATCTATCATTTGCTTTATTGTTTAGCAAGCCTGTTAATGGCAAAATCAGTGGGAAAAGTCATTTATTTTAATTAAATTATAATATTACACTGTACAATAAGATAAAATAAATTACAGTATTTAAAGTATTTAAAATTACATAGATACAAATAAAATAAAATATAAACATAAACTAATAAATATACATAAATAAATTCAAATGAATGTAAAAATCCTTAAAATTACAATTGATTTATCTCCTGCTAGCTATTGTTTTTTTCCCTACTATTTTGAGAGAAAAAATGTTTTTAAGCAGAAAACAGTCATTTTTAAATTAAATGACATAAAAAATATATATAAAAATAAAACAATTACAATCGGTTTATCTATTGTTTTCCATTATTTAACAAGCATGCAATCAGTAAAATCAGTGAGGAAAAAAAAAAGATAATTTTAATAATGAAAAAACAACAATATTAATCATCATCATCATCATCTTCATAACTTAAAATAAACAAATAAATAAAAAACGTACAATTATAATGTAAGCAGCAAAAATGGGGAGAAAAAAGATTATTTAAATTCAATTACATGAAATAAATTAATAAAACAAAACTATTATTATTATAAGCTATTATTTAGCAAGCCTGTATAGGCAGCAAAATCACTGAGGAAAAAAAAAACTAATAATAAAAAAAATCTAAAATGCATTATTTAGCAAGCATGTAATCAGTAAAATCAGAAACGAAAAAAAAAAAAAAAAAATTAGAGGTTTTTTTTTTTTTTTTACTGAGCCCACTGCGATGCATTGCAAGATAGCCTTCTCATCCCAAAATAAATGTGATGCTGATCTCATAAGAAGGTGTTTAAAATAACATATTTATCTTTCAGAACAGCCTTCACATACAATGCCTTGTAATGCTCACTAGGTTTTGAAACAGAGCCACGGTATTATGAAGACACCACGAGGAAGCTGTTGCATAAGAATCAGGTGTCTGCTGGCTGTGTTTTCAAGCAGACAGACACTAAGGGCCTTCACAGCGGGATCTCAGAGGGAGCTAACAGACACGTCTGCCTCATACCACCCGGAAGCTTCACTACAGGACACCTCCGTCTCGCTCTGTGCCTCTCTCTTTCTAACGTGTCTCTCGCCATCTCTGAGCTCTGATTCTCCACAGAACTGATGCTGTGTAGAATGACACAGACACATTCTGTTTGTGTCGCATACTTGGATCAACTGTGTTTTCCATTGTTGGGAGTGCAATTTAAAACACATTAGGCATGAACGGCTGACTTCTACAGTCTTGCAGCTCAACTACTGACACAGACAAACAGTTTGTACAGCAAGTCAGCTCATGTTAAAGAGTCAAATTTTAAGGAAACTATCACCTCCTTGTTTGTCATTAAACACGTTAAGTATGCAAAACCAACAACACGCCAGCCAAGCATGTGTTGTCTGCATACTTAATGTACATCTCTGGCTTAACATATGCAAGCTCACACTCTCCAAAGCATTCAAAATCATAGAAACATGTTCATGAACACACACAGGCTGCATTTGTATATGTATAACACATTAAAAGCATGCACTCAATATTGCATCTTTATGTAATTTGTCAGTCTGTTGCAAACTGTTTGCATACACAAAATGAATAACCTTAAATATTCTTTATTAGTGATGTCGATTTAGGGCCAGATTTACTAAACAGTGCAAATTAGCGCAAGAGCATAATTCCAAAATTTCTGCGGGTGAATTACAAAAGACTCGCAAATTGTAGAACACAGTCGCAACATCTCATTTACATATCGACCAATGCAATATATATATTTTGCAAGTTGTCTGAACATTACAGCCAAACTAATTTCCCTATTATAAAGACAAAGCCTTTCAAGGTAACAAAAACATAAAAAAGAATGGTGGATGTTTAGGCCAAAGTGGGCGAAAACAAAAATCTTTGTGTTTTATCTTTGTTATTAAAAAAATGAGAACAAAGATACACATAATATACAAACAGTGTTTTATTTTCATGTACAATAGGTATATTTAGCAGGAGCATTCAAGAAACTGAATCAACAAATATAAAAATAAACCACTATATAGATTGATTCCTATTATTAACGTTTTTAAATCAAGAGTAGTGAGTGATTTTTCTCTTTGTGTTTCGTTTTTTTATTAGCATTAAAGGAATAATTCATTCAAAAATGAAAAGTGTTTTATTTTTATACTGTACTATCATTTACTTACTAAAAAGTTGCTTTAAACCTTAATGAGTTTCTTTCTTCTGCTGAAGATAAATGTTAGATTGAAGAATGTGAATAACACTACTATAGCTACTTCCATAGTATTTTTTCATACTATCAAATTCAATATGGACCAGAAACAGTTCGGTTACGCACATTCTTCAAAATATCTTCTTTTGTGTTCAGCAGAAGAAAGAAATTAATACAGGAGGATCTATCTCTTTAATGACAGTTGGCAGCATGTTTAGCTCTGGCCCTTTAAGAGCTGCATGCATCTAAAATACAGGCACGCATCCATTTCTCTCTTAACAGTTTACTTTCATTTTAGACATTACTAACTATACATAGAGTCTAAACATAAACCTTGTGTGTTTTAATAGTATTAGCACAACAGATAACTTAGATCAGTAATCAGGCGCTGTTTGACAAGGTTTTTACTGTGCGGTTTATAATGTACTTTTGTGACTGTGAATAAGTGCAGTGTCCCGTGAGAGTAACTCTGATCCAAATGTACTGTATGTCACGTATTACAGTATACTGATACAGCGGCGCCAGAACTGCAGCTGATAGACTGTGCGCTGTTGAACAATACAACAATATTTCTTTAAAAGCATATCGTGGAGACATTTTTTTTAAATATAAATTAATATGTGTGGACAAAATTCAGGGAAAAAATTATGCATTCTTTAACACACTTTTTCCTGGGCCAGATATGTACGTTGTCCATGTGCATCAGCTCACACTGTAAGCAGTTGCTAACGAACATGATGCATTACGACAATAAATTACAGTCTAATATAGCCTAATGTTTTCTCTCAATTATGAGTTTATATCTCACAATTCTAAGTTTTTTTATTCAGAATTGTGTTAGATAACTAGTATGCAAATTGGGATGCACCTCTCTTGCTATATTCTAGAATGAATCATCAGTTTGAAGGAATCGGTTGAATGAATGACTGAATGACTCACTTTTTTAGGACAGTGAGAAATCACCACCTACTGGCAATTTTAGTTTTTCAATAATATTTCAATATTATTTTATTGTAAACCCATGCAATTTAAATTCATGCAACTTTGTGTTTCATGTGTAAATTACATCTAAATGCCAATTCAGATGCAACTTCTCGAAAAAAAAAGTTATGGCCAAAGGCTTCAAGTTTATGTTTCTTTCTAAAACTACTTTATTCATTTATTTATTGTCCTTTGCATTCAATGCTTTGTTCATTTTACACAGTAATGACTTTAAAAAAATCATTTTCTGGTCTAATTTATTGCCCCCTTTGCAATTTATTAATTGGCACATCATGCGATTAAACAAAATCACAAATTACAAAAGTTTTTCTAGCAAACTGTTTAAATGCACAAAATAAATGGCCTTAAATCCTATAGCTAAATTACTTTGAGATGTTAATGCAAAAACACATAAAACTGTCCATGAAGTCATATAGGCTGCAATGTCATTTGCATACTTGTATAACATACTAAAAGCATGCACTTAAAATTACATCTTTATAAAATGAGCCTCTTTGTCGCAAATTGTTTGGATGCAAACAATTAATTAAATTACAAGCAAAATTACCTTACGATACTAATGGACACTCAATAACTAACGGATTCTAAATTAATTACCTTAAAATTTAATATTAATTGGAACTGCTATGGCAACTAAAAAATTTAGAGCAATGGTGTTGTTCGTAATATTTAGTGTGAGCAGAAAAGATGAGCACTTTTGGCATACAGTACAATATATTTAACTTATTGTGATTTTGCAGGATGTGGCTTTATATACTATATGAGTAGTATGCATGATCAGTGCATCTTGCATATGAATTCTAATCATGCATGCTGCTTTGGACAGATAGTATGTGAAGCCACACATTCCTCCAGGCCATGTGAATGTTTTTGTTTTTCCTGAGCGTCCATGTAGCATCTTAATCTGCTGCATCTTGTCTGCTTAAACCCTTAAGACAGAAAGGTGATAAACCAAAACATGATTTGCTGACGGAGCTCATGTTAACCCAGTGAAAAAGTGATGAATGGGACAATTACTGAGTGTTAGCGGGTAAAAACAGAACATTAGAGGCGTTTTCACATCAATCTATTCTCTTATGAATGAATTCACTTTCCTGGAACGATCTATTGTCATAACACAAATAAGCGAGGCTGTGATTAATCAATTATATGATTATGCTGAATTAGCTCATGAATCCATGTCAACTGTTACACAGTGTTATGACAGTGAAACATAGCGTTATTTCCATAGTATCAGCTGAAAGTCATACATATTAGAGCTGCAAGATTCATAATGGTGTTACGGCAATGAGAAACCTCTGCCTGTGAGGATGATTCTCAGAAAATGCTCTGTCCTCTCTTAGAAAAAGTGGCGTCTGCTTAATAATGAAAGTTTAATTCACAGCATTGATCACAGAGCAGGAGAGTTAGAGAAAAGCCAAAAAGAGTGTCTGCTGGGATGAGCTTGGAATAAAGGGGATTATTCATGAATATTTACAGCAGGAAATAAGAAAGAAAACAAGGAAAGAGAAGGGAGAAAGAAGCAGATAGATGGACAGACAGAGACCGATGGACAGACGGAGGGACAGACAGACAGACAGATGGAGGGACGGACAGACAGACAGACAGAGGGACAGACAGACGGATGGAAAGACAGACATACAGAGACAGAAAGGCAGACAGATGGAGGGACGAACAGACAGACAGACAGAGGGACAGACAGACGGATGGACAGACAGACATACAGAGACAGAAAGGCAGACAGACGGAGGGACGGACAGAAAGACAGACGGAGGGACAGACAGACAGAAAGAGGGACGGGCGGACAGACAGACAGAGGGACGGGCAGACAGACAGACGGACAGACAGACAGACAGATGAAGGGACAGACAGACAGACAGACAGACAGACAGATAAATCAAACTTAATAATGCATAACGCATTCCAGATGAAAGTGCTGAAAAAGGCACAAAAAGAGACCCCTCTGGGTGTTTTGTAATGGCACACTATCATATCACTATCACTATTTTACAGTATGCATTATGTATAGTGTGCATAGTAAATGAAATACACAAATGACATCCTTAATTTGCCAAATGTGCAGCTTACAGTAGTTATATATAAAGTAGTCACAAAAAGTAATTAGTAATTAACATCACTTTTTATTTATTTCCATGATTTAAAAACAAATGTATGCACTATACAGTATTTACTATAGACTGCAGTATGCTAGTATGAAGATTTTTGAGCACTGCCTCTGCTTCATACACACAGTGGAAAGCAGGTCAAGATCTCTAGTGTGACGCAGGGTTCTGCTGCATGTTGCATTTTAATGGTGCGCCGTCATGAGCTTCAGCTCTCAGCGTGTTACCGTGGGAAAAGTGTTATCAGGAGAAAACTTCAGACGTCTCGCTTTCAGGTCAATGTGCTTAGAAAAACTCAGATGAATGATTCTCCCCTTAATCACAATAATTCATCTGCAATTTAATTAAGTGCTTCATTAGGCTGCAAAGCATGATGGAGAAGTTTCTACATCCCAAAGAGAGCAAGACAGACATGGGTGAAGTGAGGTGATATCTGCCTGTACGTCACACAGAAACTGAAGAGCTGACCTCTAACAATCTCATATTTTTACATTTCCATAGAAAGTGGAAGGACAAAAGTGGGCAGCGGCGGTATGTCATCCTCATCAATCAGATCTCAACCTCCACACGCCTCTTGAACCTTCACTCGAGCACAGGTGAAAGGGGGGAAATTCAATGGCTAATGCATATTGTACACAAAGGAATGTCAAGAGTGGGCTGAAATGATAAACTTTGATCTGATTGGCTGGTTTTACACAATTTCCTGGAGTTAGAGTGCACAGGTTAAGCCTACATCAGAACATAGGGAATCTCAAGAAGAATAGGATCTACAGGACTAAAAAAAGAAACAGTGTTGTCTTTACAGAAATGTTTGTACTTCTATTTAAAAATAATAATATTAATAATTAAATTAAATGTATTTTTGTTGCATCATTTGTTTCTGGCTTAAAAGAGACTAAACAATACATTTTAAAAAAGCTGAAATAGGCACAAACAAATGCAGATAACAAACATTGATTAAAAAAAAGTTTTTTTTAACTCAGGTCTAGTTTTAGCAAATAACAGATAAATCAGCTGTATATATTTCATTTCATTTTGTTCTCAAATATTTATAAAAACAGTAATATATAAAAGTAATTTATAATTTAAAATGTAAATGCTAATAATTAAAACATTATTTAACAATAAATATGATGTACATAGTTTAAAAAAAAAAAAAAAAATCAAACCATATGCATGAATAAAATTGCATATGAAAACCAGACTGCCACAATTTGTGCACATATATAAACAGTGTTTACATTAAGGCAAATCGCATATTTCATCCTGTCATGATCTATCATGATCTCATTCAAACAGCACGGGCAAACAAAATACGCTCTGCCGGCTAAAGCATCTTCTTCCCACCATAAAAGCCGATCCATGGGATGCATCAGCATCTGTACAGCTGCTTGCGGATTGACTTTTCTGTGCACTAATTTGAATGCCAATCTGTTATTGTTCAACAAATTTAGATACATGCACACACAAACAAAAACACTCTTCTGGTTGCTTCCCATATCAGTCAAACAATCTCTTCCTGACAGTTTGTAGCAAGAATAAGCTGTGATTCAGATTTATAACGAGTCAAAATGTCTGGCTACACAAGACATACACTTCCAGAAAACAGCAACACGAGTCTATGAAAATGTCAGCAGACATCAGCATCAAACACTCTAACCCTGTACAAACACACACACACACCTCATAACCCAGCAAAACACTCAATGCTGCAAGAGGCGAAAAGTGAATGAGCCAGAGATGGATGTTTGTGGGAGGCCAGATATCCCACTGAGAGAAAATGCAACCAAACTGCAAAAGAGACAGCGGAGGACACACAAACACATATACAAACACATCTAGGCTTGGGCTAAAGGGTATAAAATCTCTATTTCTATGGATTTAAAGTGCTCTAAATGCACAGTCATGTCTGTGTACTCAAACCTGTGCTCTTATGTCAGGTTACTGACAGGGTTTCATGAGCTTGTTACTCAAGCAGCAAAACAGGAAAACAAAACTGAACTGGATTGAAAACTAAAGCAGACTACAAGACTGAAGCTTGTTGCTTTATGTGACAAATGCCATAGTTAGTAGTCAAATGTAGTGTGAAAGTATAAGAGACACTCTGAGAGACCCTGACTCTGTAACTTTAGCATTATTTATATTATTTAATAACATTCAATTATTAAATGGCAGATTCAAACCTAAAACCAAACAAAACAAAACAAATATAAAACAAAACACTGTTTTAGACTTTCAAACTTTTCATCAAATATAATTTTTTTCTCATATTTCTTAACATTTTCTTTCAGCTGTATTTAAATTACTGAAAGCCATTTTTAATAAGTTTCTGTTTCAGTTAGAAATGTTCATTTTAACTGGTTAACCGGTAACCGAATTTATATAATTTTGAGCAATTAACACAATCAGTTAAATGGTTTAAAAAGTCATTTATTTTTTTAAATATTTAAAAAGATTTGCGGCATTGTTAAAATAACGCTACGAGTATAATTAAAAAAACAATTTGTTTCTTTTTTAGAGAGAAAAAACATATGTCACATTTTATTACTTTATTCAGAAATAGGCCTAATGCCGACATGAAATGTTTACAAACATTATTATAAACACTGTAAACATAGCTAGGCTATTTTAGTTCACCTCACTCCACAACAAAGCCTTTCAGCTAACAGTATTTAGAAAAGAACAAGAATTAAAAAATATAAGAACCTATAGCAATATAAATGACAAGCCAAAACAAATTAATTTAGGTTAAAACTAAACTGAAACCACGTTGGGTCCCTCATTCAACACAAAATCAAATGTTTCCATATTCGCGATGTATTTGAATGGCAAATTATTATTTATTATGTAATCTACTGCACTTGCTTTCCAATATCTACATAAACAAAATGTTTTGCATAACATCACGGCGGTACGGTGATAACACTTAACGGCACATATTTCATTACATATTTAAACTGAGCAGTGTTTTTTTCATGTTTAACTGACTGTATTTTATTATGATAATGAAAAGGCTACATTGTCAAGGTAGCAAAGCTTAACGGTGTGCACAAATTCACTTGAATTTTTTCCTTTTAACAGTGGAAGCAACTTCTCCTTTTAGTCAAAGACAATCAGAATTGTAAAAGGTTTGTCTTTATTTGTGTACATTCACAATAAAAATGGGGAACTCCTTCAAGACTGTTGGAAGACCATTTCAGGTGACTACCTCTTGAAGCTCATCAAGAGAATGCCAAGAGTGTGCAAAGCAGTAATCAAAGCAAAAGGTGGCTACTTTGAAGAACGTACAATATGACATATTTTCAGTTGTTTCACACTTTTTTGTTATGTATATAATTCCATATATAATTCCACATGTGTTAATTCATAGTTTTAATGCCTTCAGTGTGAATCTACAATTTTCATAGTCATGAAAATAAAGAAAACTCTTTGAATGAGAAGGTGTGTCCAAACTTTTGGTCTGTACTGTATATGAAATATAGCCTAACTTTATTATGTTTTTCTAAACTTGCAGAAGCGCTACAGATGTGTGATTTGATGCATGTGAATCCTCATGTTCTGTTGTTTGCTGCTATTTGCGCATGTAAAATTAATCCTCGAGAAACTAATGTTAGTATTTTTAACGGGTCGCAGACACTTATCCTTTCTAATTTAATTAAATTCTAATTTAAAATATTCTTGTCAGTTAACAGTTAATAATCGGTTAATGCGCATCGGTTGTCGGTTAGGAAAAATAAACCAAATGAACATCCCTAGTTACTTTTTTTTTTTTTTTACTGAATGTTTGTAACTAGTTAAGTTATGAATGTAAAGGGTAAATCATTAATACATCAACAAGACTTCATGGAGTACCTCCATTCATCCATCCATCCTTCCTTTTTATCCATCCATTATCCATCCATTTAGACATGCATCCCCTTCAACCAAATATACATCATCTATCCATCTTTTTGACACAATATTTAAGTATTTCAGTTCAGACAAAAACTCTTATGATAGCTCTTGGGACTTTTTTTTTTACACTTCATGCATCTTGATTGATCAGTCTGATATCTGATTGGATGCACACTCCGTTTAAACTTGGACTCCACATAATGGAAACCTACAAATCCTGTGCTATATGCAAATATAGTGATATTTTCTTCACTAATACCAGTCAGCAAAATTTTCTGTTGAATGCTCTCTATTTATGCCAGTTAGTGGCTAAAGGCACATCCATTTGTCTCATCAATCATTACTAATTAACATGTGGATTGTGAGGCTTCCAAACTTCCACTGCTGCTGCTGATGATCCATCTGTGAGAAGTGAAGTTTACATTTCTTTCCAAATAACCAAAATCATTCAAAATTGGACTTCAGTCCAATTTTTTTGGACCTTCTGACTTGGGACATGAAGTTATTATTATGGCCAATAAGTAGCCTCTTAGATCATGTGTTTGAAACTGCATCAGATGGTTTGTGGACTGATCACGGCTCTGTGGGAATGCTGCTCTATGCATTAGCTTTGTACTGCACATGTGAACTCACCCTTGTGGAAGGTGGGATTGCTGTCCTGTAGGAGGCGGCTGAGCTGGTGTCCGTTGATCTGGAGGAGGCGCAGCTGTTCTCTGAGTGATAACTCCTCAAACACAGCTGGAATCAAATGGCCCACGCTGTTCTTGGAGATGGGTAACCCCAGACCCAGTGCGAGGGTGGGGGTCAGATCCACCTGCTCCAGGACACCTGGCTCATCAAATCCCGCTGCAACAGCAAGATATGTGTCATTAACTGCTCATAGGCTTGAAGTCATTGCACACAGAGTCTGAAAATTTCATCTGAAATTTTTGCACGTTAAAAAATAGATATGACCTCTTGTTGTGTCAGACACGAATACACACACACTGCCTCCAAAACTTTTTTTGTCCTTAAACAAAAAATGTACAGTACGTAGATCAGGTTTGATTTTCTGCATTTTTTGCATCCGTAACAAGTATTTTGTGAGGGGTTTTGCTAATCCTGCAGCTTCTTGATAAAGAAGTTTGGATTTTCTCAGGATTGGATGAACCTAATATTTCCTTTCTTTTTCTCTTTTTAAGAAGAGAGAGAACAGTAAGATCATCCTCACTGCTTTAAGACTACTGTACTGTTTTGCACAATGTATTAATTAATATGCGTCAGACTCAGTGTGTAAGGTTTCTGCACATGACAAATTATTAGGATGATGAATATAAAATTTTTAAAAGATGCGGTCCTTTACAGCACACTTCTGTCCATGAGATGCAGTTTCTGGAGTTTTACAATAAAGTAAATCAATCAATCAATCAATCAATCAATCAATCAATCTATCTATCTATCTATCTATCTATCTATCTATCTATCTATCTATCTATCTTTTTATACAGCTATCAATCCATTTATACATGCACATCTGTCCATCCTTATATACATTTATCCATCCATTAATCATCTATACATTTATACATCCATCTATTGATCTATTTATACATCTATCCATCCATCCATCTATTTATATATCCATCCATCCGTCCATCAATTTATATATTTATCTATCGATCCATTTATCAAATCCCTCCATCAATTTATATATATATATTTATTCATCCATCCATTTACCCAACCATCTATCTATCTATCTATCTATCTATCTATCTATCTATCTATCTATCTATCTATCTATCTATACATGTATTCATCCATCTATTATCCATCCATCCAATTTATATACTTATGCATCCATCCATTCATCCATCAATCAATTTATAACTATCTATCCATCCATATATATATCCATCCATTTATACATCTATCATCCATCCATCCATCTATCCATCCGTCTATCATCCATCCATTTAAACATCCATCCATCTGACCATCATTTAATCCATTAATCAATTAATTTATTCATCCATCTGTCCATTTATAAATCTATCCACCCTTCCATCTATTTATATATCCATCCATCCCTCCAAAAGTTTTCTGCTACTTTTGTTCTCATTCCAGCGCTGTTCTGCCATATTTACATATTAATTAATGAATGCAGATCACTTCATCTCTAGCAGGAAGTTGATGACACTAAGTAAAAATTATAATATATTCTTCACATCAACATCAGCGTTTGATTAAGTCAGTGTTCTCTGCACTGTGTTTTTGATGAATCTGTAGCGTTAACTCAAAAGTTTTATCTATAATTCAGCTGAATGGCATTGCATTGCTTTTGCACGGTCCTCGCTGGCTGTGCATAAAAATAAACACACATATCCTTGAAAGAATCAGTAAATCGGTTGTTAAATCTGACTGAATTGAGTCTGTTCTGAATCTCTCTGAAGACTCACTTTGCAATGTAAAATGCCGATGGAGTTACAAAGACACAAATGAAGTCAATTCAGGTTAAGTTTATGCATATACAAAAAAAATAAAAACAACATTTCAGCTGCTTATTAACAAGTCTGCCATGTCTCTCTCCAGACAGCACTGGTTTTACCTGCGGCTATAGCGGTGTGATGGACGATGAGGTCAGCATGAAAGCGCCACATGCAGCGGGTGAGAAAATGAGCTCATCTTTAAATAAAAACAGTGCTGCACGAGAAAGCTGGTGTGAATGCGTGTGTGTGCATGTGTATAAATGAGTAAGAGATCACAAAAATAGATCATACAGGAAAAGAAACAATTATCACATTCACCCTGACAGTCTGGTGTAGACAGATGCTTTGCCACTCGACACTTTCATAAAGGAGAGAGAAAGAGAGAGAATATAGGGATGAGTGGAAGTGGATAATGAGCATCTCTCACAGATTTTCACACTCTAGGGCGTGAGTATAGCGTGTGTGTGTGTGTGTTTATTCACACGTGGTTATGAGAGTGTCATGTGCTCGCTTTGTGTACTGCATCACATGACCAGTGTGTGTGTGTGTGTGTGTGTGTGTGTGTGCCACAATCAATTACACACTAGACTCAATGCAAATTAATCCATTATAAAACAGTAGGGAAAAAATGAATTAATGCTTCATATTATTAGACAGAGATGAATCAGTGGGTAATTTAAAACCCTCGGGCCGTAAAATTATCCAGCAACTCACCGCAGAATTCCTCTAATGCAATCAGACTGTCACAGACATTTGTGATTTACTGTGCAGGGAACAACTACATGAGTCTATATAGGATATGTGAGAAGGAGCACATATAGAAAGCCTTACAGTAGAACTTTAACTTTCTACACAGTTGTTGAAAAGTTTGGGGTCAACATGATTTTTATTTTTTAAGAAATTAATAATTCTATTCAGAAAGATGCATTCATTTGATGAAAAGTTACGGTAAAGACATTAGTAATGATACAAATTCAAGAAATGCTGTTCTTTTGTATTTTATATTCATCAAATAATCCTCATAATAAGAAGAAATTACAATGACGTCTGATGGACCATGTGACACTGAAGACTGGAATAATGGCTGCTGAAAATTTAGCTTTGCATCACTTGAATAAATGTAATGTTTTTACATATTTTTATATATAACAGTTATTTTATTGTTTACAGTTATTTAACTTTTCACTGTATTTTTGAGCATAAGAGACTTCTTTCAAAAACAAACAAAAAATCTTACCCATAAAATCTCTATCATAAAATATTGAATATTTTTAAACATGATTTTTATATTCAAGTCAAAGTGATCACATAATTTTAAGTAAAATACAATTTTACAAGAGAAAAAATGTACTTGATTTTATCTGATGTGAACTGACTGGATTGAAAAGTCATAATTATAAACCAGAATAAAACTATATGTGCTGTAATTTGTACTGAATTAATGCTAATCAGCATTAAATTGCTACATTAACTATAATTTTGAGGACAGGAGAGAATAGAAAAAAATTTTTTTGGCTGTCTGTGATGCAAGAACTAAAATAGTTGACTTGATTAAAATAGGGAGAAAAATATAAATGCAATAAAAGAATGCAAGCAAAGAAAGTGTGAAACACATAAAGCTCTTTTTAGTGGAACAACTTCCCTTCATCACTACTTTACAGATACTTTCTTGATTATTAAAAAAAAAAAAAAAAAAAATTCTACATTTTAAGCTCTAACAAAAGCAGATCCTTTTTTTTGTTCTTGCAAATGATTTAAAATGCAAGAATGGTTGAAACAACTCCTAAACAGATGAACAGTAGCGCACAGCTTTGCACATTCTAAGAATATCTTGCACAGTCATTAACACTGATCTGAAAAATGCAACTGTTTTTGATTTAAGCATTGTTCTGCGTCATGCGCTTACACATAATCGCTGCTGAGAGTTTGCTGAAACAGACCTTTGATACTGTGAGACTCTACTGTAGCTTCCTGTTCCTTGAGCTTTCGCAGTAAAATGGTAAATAACTTATTAACTGGTGCATCAGCAACACGATCAGCCCCCGTCCCTCACAAAGACATGCATTTTCTTAAATGAATGTGTGAATATGCTGGTAAAGTTTGATTTAAAGCAAGATAAAGATAAAACATCATCAACCCAATCAGGCCGACTCTCATTCTGGGGACTGTTTATTGTGAGTAAAGCTTCTTTGCTGGAGACCGAGGACTATTAGAGCCCTTGTTTCGCTGGATATCTGTCATTATTGGATACGGCTTAACAACTGTGGGAGGAATTTTGTGTATGGATTGCACTAAGTCTGGCCAATATACTTTACTGAAGAACCAAGACATCAAATATACAACCTATGCTTAAAAAAAACCTTCACTTTCAAACAGAGGAACTTTGGGAAATCGATAGAAGATCTTCCAAAATGTTTTTCTTGAACTTCAAAGAGTCGTATAACCTTTATGTCTGGAGGAGAAACTAAATGCGAGTAAACTTTCCTTCAAAACACCATGAGATAACATCATTTTTCTTTTCTAACATGGGATTTTCTGGCAAATCCAATAGACAAATGTCTCAATATAGAGTCTACTTTAGAGAACAGCCACCAGTGGCCTGTGCTACTCACCTTTCCTCCTGAAGGCGGGGCTGATGAGCACGAGGGGGGTGTTGATTTCTGGCTCCGAAGATCCGCCGTGACTGCCGGTTTCAGACATGCCATGGTCTCCACACAGAACCAGTAAGTTGGGCAACGTCCCTTCAGATTCCTGAACCAGACATTTTTTTTAAAAAGAAAAGAAAAATATTTACATATATTTATATTTATTAACAGTCTAAATTAATATGATTACTTATAAATTGCTTATATATATATATATATATATATATATATATATATATATATATATATATATATATATATATATATATATATATATATATATATATATATATATACACATAATATTGTATAAAAATATAAATTAATAAATAAATAATAAATCAATCACTTTTTTGCAATGTGACAAAAATATTTCTTGACATTATCAACAATGGCTAGAAAAAACATTAAGGTAAATCAAATTAAAAAAACAATTTCTGCAAGAATTCTGCAATGTAAATTTTCCCAATTTCCAGACAGTTTTCTGCAGCTCCTGCTGTATATTTGTGCATCATGCCTTCTGCAAAACTTCTGAAAAATAGATTTTGGTCTGTGAGTTCATCACAGATCCTGCTGTATGTTTGTGTGTATTTGTGCATCATGTGTGTTTGTGTAAGTGTGTGGGAGAGACGCTGGAATGCTCTTCTCTCCACTGGAGCAAATCACTGAGGTTTCAGCGCTAAGCCGCGGGGACCCGTCTCTCTCTCTGCCATCAGGGATGTGAGGAAGATCAGCTTGGTTTCACGTCAAAGAGTCTCTCAGTGCGTCAGAGCCACTTGAATCCCTCAGTGGCACTCTGAAGCTGTACACACACACTAAACAGCCGTCCTTCACACACTCTTGGGCCCTGTACCGCTGCGCTCACAGCTGGCCATCCAAACGCTCTTACTGCCACTAACACTGATGATGCCACGCTAACAACCAATCCTCTGCTCACAGCAGTTCAAATATTCATGAGCCCGCTAAACGTATGGCTAATGACTAGCCTTCCTCCCGTCCGAGTTAATGCACACAAGCACTGTGAATAAGCCATTTGAAAATGCCGCTTCACTGACTTACACTTTCTTGTGGGAAATACAAACTGTAAATTAGCTAAGGAAATTCCTAATATGCTGTGATTGCCCAACACATCACTGTCAAGTACAAGCTAAAGCCATTCTTTGTGTAAATTATTATACATTAAAGGGGTAGTGCACCCAAAAATGTCAATTCTATCAGCATTTACACAACCTCATGTTGTTCTAAATCTATTTCTTTCCTCAGTTGAACATAAAAGAAGATATTTTGAAGAATGTTGGTAATCAAACAGCTGCTGGTAGCCACTGACTTCCATAGTATGGAGAAAAAAACTATTGAAGTCAATAGGGACCAAAAACAGTTTGGTTATTCACATAACTATCCCTTCAAGGCACCTAAAGCAGATGCAAATACTGCAAACAATATACAATAATTAATAAATAAAAATAATATAATAAATAATAATAATAATAACAATAATCAATCAATCAATTGAAAAAAAAAAAAAATATATATATATATATATATAAATATATATATATATATATATATATATATATATATATATATATATATATATATATGAAACCTAAAAAATAAAACTATATATAATTCTAAAAATAAATAATATGTAATAAGAAAAAAATATAAAAATATAAAAAAATGCATGTATATTACATTAGCTATTCTTAAAATTTTACTTCTACATAAAGAAGAAATATTTCAAATAAAATCATAAAAGAAAATAAATAGAAATAGTAAAAATAATCATTAATTTATTTTGTCACACATGAGAGACTTGCCAGAAGAAAATGTAATTAATTGTCATGAAAATAAATGTATCAAAACCTAAAAATACAAATAGGCTTCATATTCTATATAAATGTTTATTCTGATTTATTTTTATTTATTTTTTTGACAAGCAGCATGAATAACGCCATTAGAAAATTCCACTTCACTTAATTCAAAGGGAAAAACAAGACCTCATTGATAGATATTTTTGAGAAACTTAATTCTAATAAAATTTTCAGAAAAGCTTATAGTCATTTTCCATCTCGTAATGAAAAAAGGCAAAAATACAAAATCTTATTTTCTTATCAGAACCAAGTATTTTTAAAACATGAAAAATATCTAATAATCACAACTGTTTTGAATTTGAAAAATTAAGTCTTTAATTATTTTTTTACGGTATGAAGGATAAACTCAATTAATTTTGACTTTTTTGTAACTGACTTAATATCTTGCCTCATTATACTTCCCTTATATATATATATGTATATTTCTACTGGAAAACAAGACAGAAATATTGTGCAAGAAATCCTGTCGGTTTTTTTTTTTTTTTTTTGCAGTTTTTTAAAACCCATTTAAAATCATCAAACCAGACCTGACTAACCAGCCTGGTGGTCAACTAAGACCAGAAAAACACCCTTTGGCTGGTTTAGGCTGTTTTATGGGCATGCAAACTTTTGAAAGACCTAAAAGGGACAATACAACAGATCCAACAACGAAGCTCTGCTCTGAAATAACATTGTGTTACAGGAAAACACTGCAACTATTCCTACAGTAGATGGCCAATTTCACCTCAATAATGGCATGAGGACGGCCACCGTATAGGGCCGTGGGGGTGTCCCATCCGCGAATGCCTGTTAGCAGTGGCAGGTTTAGGGCACTTGTTTTCCAGCGGCGAGCCAGAAATAAACTGCTATCACACTGAGGTGCAGTAATGACTGTAACACAGTGCTCGTATCGCAGGGCTAAGGATAAAGAACAGCCAACAGAGCAAGGAAAATAAATAACTTGATATAAGAATATAAAGCGTTATTTTCTTTCCCTCCTTTATAATGTGATTCACTGTTATCCTCTGGGTGCCTGCGTCTTCCCATAAAAACGCATTGAAAATAGAGCATTTCCCATTACAACTTACTAGAAAGCTTAAAGCAGAACAAAACTAATAAAGAAAAGCGACATTAAAAGGAGCTTTGAAAAATAATTCAACATGAAGCAACCACTGGGAGTTCTTTTAAAAAAGTCAAGAGTTTCAGACTTCATTGCGGGAACGAGCGCAATAAACTAGAGGTGCGTGTGAATTTTTCTCAGTGATTTGTTGAGCGCTTAGACGTGGCTGAATCAAACACGGTGTTAATGAATGAACTGACTGTTATTTGAAAGCACAAAAGTGATTTCTGACTTCAGGAAATAGTGATTTGGTTTGAGACAAGGAGTGGGAAAAGTGAATAAAAAATGAAAATGGAACAAGGTAAAAGAATGAAAGATGCCCCCTGCCATTTTAATAGCACTGCAGACGGCTCTTCCAAGAAACCTTGAGGAATCACAGACGGCTTAAATGAATAGTTCCTCTAAAGCGGGTCATTATTTACTCACCCTCATGTCATTCTGAACCCTACGACTCTCTTTCTTCTGTGGAACACATCTTTCCTCATTAAATATCATGTACAAATGCATAGTTAAATGTAGTACCTAAAAATGCAATAAAGTACAACACATGACCAATTGATTAGATTTTTGTTTGGAGAATTTAGATGGAGGTGATTTTCAGTAAACTTTCAGTAAATAACGACTTCGACAAATGTCACATGACTTCAGAGAGGACTTCAGCTCATAAGGTGCAGGGTTAACTGAAACGATTCAGAAATGCTTTTGAAATGTAACGTTTAGACAGAAAATGTTATGATTAAATTTAAAAACTAAAAATGACTAAAAACCAAAACTGAAATGAAAATAAAGCTACATAGAAATATTACAAACTAATAAAAATGTTAAAAGCACATGCTGTAATAAAATTACTAAAGCTTAAACTAAAAAATTAACAAAAGTTAATTCAGGATATTAATAAATACTATATTTGCATATTATTAATTCATTATTGGGTCGTCTGGACCACATTTATGTTTTTTTGTCCTCCTCATTATACATTTGTATGAGATCAGTAGGATTTCAAAACTATACATGTCTTTCCACATCGTTATGAGTGTCTTCACTGTACACCCAAGAGCAGCATGAGCATGCTTTCAATTGTCTCCTTTTGAAGAAATCAGCTCATATGGATGTGGATAATGATATTTTTAATCCTGATGTTTTCATACAAAGGTAATGAATTTCAATCATGGAGAGTGGAAGGGGGAGTGAAGAAAGAGAAAGTAAGAAAGACTGAATAAGACCGAGCGTGAGGAATAACAGAGAGGGGACGCAGGGAATAGGTTCAGAAAAAAGCTGTAAATCTGTGAGGAGATTTCACAGGCACAGAAACCAAACCCAGACGCTTCTTTTGCCACTTCCAGCGATTCCCTGCACACACCAGTGAGAAACGTTCCAGAACCATCGTTTAAATATTCAGGAAGTCGTTTAGGCGGATTTCTCATGAGATTCTTTAATGCTGGCCCTTTTTTAATTGAAGAGGAGAACAGGGGAAGCCAGTGCAATTTCAGAGAAAAAGAAACTTGTGGAGTTTGTGGCAGCAGCCAAGCTATTAAAGGAGGGGGAAAATGTACTCATGCTCATGATGTTCCAAACCCAAACTTTCCTTCATCCATCAAACACAAAAGGAGAGTGTCGGAAGGATGTTCATGCTGCTCTTCTCAAGAGAATAGAAACTGTTTAATTACTGTTTAATAATATATTGTTTAATAATGATGAATTGTAAATTAATGCTGATGTACAAATATATAATTATTGTTCATTGTTAAATCATTCTGCAATAATAATATTAATAATAATAATAAATTATTGTTCTATATTAAGTTACATTATATATCTTATATGTAACTTGAAATGTATATGTAAAAAAACTTCTGATTAATTATATTATTATTGGCTATAATTATTGATATTAACTACTATAATTAAAATGTATTGTTATAATCACAATCATCATAAATTACTTCATGCAACTTGAAATCTTAAAAATGCATTATATGTCATTTATTATTATTATAATATTGTGAGGTACATTATATATATATATATATATATATATATATATATATATATATATATATATATATATATAATCATCATAAATTAGTTCATGCAACTTGACATATTTAATATTTGTTGTTGTTGTTGTTGTTGTTATTATTATCAAACTTAGTGTAACAAATGTATTAGGCCATGTTAAATATAAAAACATTATTATTATTATTATTATTATTATCAGATTAATTGATACAACTTAAAGTATTAAATTACAATTACAATGTTAGATTATTAGCAGTATTACTTAAGTATTGAGATACTCTTATAGTTTTTGTTAATGCTTTAAGATTAGATTTTACTTTTATGTTTCTTGCTTTCATTTTAGTTTTAAATTAGTAGTTAGTAATTTTTTAGTTTTTGTTTTTATATACAATTGTTATTAATTAATTAATTATGTTTTGTGTTTTTTATTCAAGAAACAGAAATATATTTTATGGTTTTAGTTTTAGATAACCATAATAACCATGGTGGTAATAATAATAATAATAATAATTATAATCATCATCATCACCATCATTATTACCACTCATTTATACAACTTATAAATGTTAATCATCTATAAGTATATGTAGAAATTAATATGAACCAAAATTAACAAACACTGTAAATGACTGATCATTGTTAATGCGTCATATTAATGCACTAAACTAATGTGCATTTTTATTGTAGACATCAATTCTAGCAAAAAGCAGAAGTCCTGTACTTGAGCTAGAAACTTTACCCATGATGCTCTAGGGCACAGTTATCAAGGAAAGACAAAACTGCATCTCAAAGAGACTGTACAGAGAGTATTTTGAGTCGCTCTGGACTAAAAGCATTTGAGAAAGAACAAGTAGCCAGACGAGGCAGTACAGGTCACAGTAAGTGCTCAATAATTTAAATAACAGACTTTCAATGGCATCAACTAATATGCAATTTCAATTTAAACAGAGCAGAATGTCCAAGGTCTCTGCAATGCAGCAGTATTCATTACAGTAAGACGAGCTTGCTCGGGAAATGAATAGCAAAATCAGCAAACATGACCACTTCCTCTACGGATACTTTGTCCCAAAACGAGGCAAATGAGAGATTTGCATGTAATTATACAAAGTAGACACAAGAAACCAGTGTGGGAGAATGTATAAAAGCATGGCCCAATTTACAGTCTCAAATCTTGTCTTCACAGGAGGGATATGGACTTGGAAAAGGAGGACAGGAAATTAAAGCGTACCATTATGTTCAGATTCTCCGAAGTGTTGTAATTTACACGACATGCATCGGTTTGAGTGGGAATAACAGGATATTATCCAAACTCCCACTTCAGGCAAACAACCTCAGTACAAAGACACCGGATGCATCTCTGGGGTCCTGTGGCCCCGTACGGCCCCGAAGAGCAGGAGAGAATATAGCACAGGCCAGCGGCTGAAGACAAGATCTTCTATTGTGCCAAGCCTGGAATCGACGGCTTCCTTTATGGGATTCTGCCGCACCACACAAAGGGAAGAAACGATTGTTCTGTTGGAGGAGAAATGAATTGATGTGTTCATCACAGAGGATGTCCAGGGAACGTGAGAGTACATGAGGAGAGAGAAAAAAATGATGTAGGAAGACAGGAAGAACTGCACCAAACTAGTACAAACCCAATCTCTACAACATGAGCACTGGATGGCAAAAAGAAGGTGTTTTAGGAGAATCAAAATGAAAAAAAAAATGAAAAAAAATTCTGTGGTATATGTTTATTTGTAAAATGCATATTTATTATTAGTAGTAGTAATAATACAATATTTCATATAGTATTTTATATTAAATACAATTATTCAATTTTTATTGAAATACATTATGAACGTTTTACTAAAATTTTATAAAAAAAACGTACACAATTTCTGATGTTATTATTATTGATGCAGTATAATAAAATATACATGTAATATAATAATTGACAATAAAACATTTATTATGTTATAATAATTTAAAAAAAAAATTGTAGTAGTATATAACGGTCACGGTGTGTATAAAGATCTATAATGACGACAATGAAGAAGGGTTCAATAATATTTACCGTATTTTTCGGACTATAAGTCGCACCTGAGTATAAGTTGCATCAGTCCAAAAATACGTCATGATGATGAAAAAACATATATAAGTTGCACCAGATTATAAGTCGCATTTATTTAGAACCAAGAACCAAGAGAAAACATTACCGTCTCCAACAGCGAGAGGGCGCTCTATGTTTCCAGTGTAGACTACAGGAGCACAGAGCGCCCTCTCGCGGCTGGAGACGGTAATGTTTTTCTCTTGGTTCATTTCTCTCGGTTCATGTCAAATTAATTTTGATAAATTAGTCGCACCTGACTATAAGTCGCAGGACCAGCCAAACTATGAAAAGAGGTGCGACTTAGAGTCGGGAAAATACGGTAGTGTGCAACAAGGGGTAATCCAGACAGGGCAGGTAAAACACACACGAGGTAAAGTATTCAATACCGGACCAGGGTAACACAGGACAGACTAGAACTTAAACACATAGGCAGATGAGGATAATTAACAAGACACAGGTGAACCAAATGACAATCAGACATGAGGGAAAACTGGGACAAAGAACACATGAAGGGTGAAAACAACAAAACAGTCCAAAGGTGTGACAATAACATTTTTAATGATTATTATTAATATAATAGTCTTATTATTATTATTATTATTATTATTGCATTATTATAAAATATATTTTTTAAATATTTTAACTGCAATATTATAATTGCAATAATCTGCCATTTAATAATACATATACATTTGCAATATTAGACTAATTAATGCTTTCATAATTTAAAATACAGTTTCATTCAAATACATAATAAAATCTATATTTTACATTATATATTTTAAATTATATTATACAATTATTAAGCAATCAATTTATTAATAACTAACTAACACATTTACTAATGTTACCTATGTTTATTAGAATATGCTGAATTAAAAAATAATATGTAGTGGGTTAGAAACAAAAGGTATTGTTATAATATACGTTTTTCAGACAAACAGAATGCCAGGAAACACTTGCATGCTGTTATTAAAAATATGAATACAAAAAGATATGAAAAATAACAAACAGAGTAAGACAGAGGGAAATGTGTGAGAAATCTCATTAGTTTGGATGGATTCTATACGCGAGGGCCGTCAGCTCAGTCCACAAATGAAAAACACAAACATCTCATCACTACACAAGAGATACAAACAGGAAGGCACAGGATGAACATGTTAAGCCGAACAGCATCACAGCTCTGTGTAATTGAAGATGAGACTGTCAAACAGTAAGATTGCATACGATTCAACGGCTTTCAAACACCTCAGTGTGTCTAATGAGTAATGTCTGAATACTCCATGACTCTTGTGAAAGCAGAGGGGCTTTTAGAGACCCTCAGAGCCTCTATACCATGACAACAAGAACATATCAAAGTGAAGCTAACAGGTCATTTACCTCAGCGACAAATCACGCACATTTTAGTCATGTTTTCTGTCTTTCTTACAAAAAATGCATGTTGGGTGTCCATATGATGGGGCTTTGAGCAGAAACACAACATCTAAAACCCATTTTCTGCTGGCCTTCAAAGAGAAGAAACACAATGTCCAGTTTGACTGAATTTGCATGTACAAAAACGATTTTATTCTGCATATGTGCACTACCGTTCAAAGGTTTGGTGTCAATAAGAAAAAGAAAAAATCATCAAGGATTCATAAAATTGGTCAAAAGTGACAGTAAACACATACCTGTATATACTTTAACAAAACATTTCTGCTTTAATAAATGCTGGGGGGGGGGGTTCTATTCATCAAAGAATAATGGTTTCTACAACAATATGAAGCAGCACAACTGTTTTCAACAATGATAACAAAATAATAAAATGATTATTGAGCAGCGAAGCAGCATGTTAGAATGATTTCTACAAGATCATGTGACCCTGAAGACTGGAGTAATTATGCTAATATTCAGCTTTCATCACAGGAATAAATTACATTTTAAAATAAATTCACATCTGTTATTTTAAATTCTAATATTATTTCACAATAGTACTGGGTCTGCATTTTTGATCAAATAATACAGCCTTGGTGTGAATAGTTTTTTTTATGTCAAGGAGCCTTGACATTAAAATTCAATTTAACCTGTGAATCCATCAAAAAATAGAAAAAAGATTCTGTCATTATTTCCTCTCACGTCCCTCTAAAAACCATATGAATTTCATCTTTGTAATACAAAAGTAGTGATTTTGAAGAACTGCACTTTGCTATTCTCCACACAATTTCAATGAATGGGTACTACTATTGCAAAATCTGGTGTGGGGAGGGATATTTTCAGAAACAAGTATTGTACAATTTGCATTCAAGTCTTCTCATGCAATAGTTTGTGTGAGGAACAGACCAAGTCTCTGGAAATCATGAAATCTGCTTTAGTTACAAAGTAGAAATGTGCCATTTGTAAAAGACACATTATTTTGAGTCAGATCTAATCTAGTTTCACAAAACTGATCTGAATGATTTGTTCACAAACCGGAGTAATTTGGAGTCATTCTTGTAAGCTTTAATCCGTATTAATTGTACAGTAATTGCATGAAAAAGTCGTTTCACCAGTACATCACTGAAACTCTCCAGTGTGTTATGGCAGGAGGACAGTTCAAAGGTGCAGATATGATTTCATTCAACAATGTGTGCTCTTCCTGGAAGCCTAAAAGTTCATCTCAAGAAAAAAGTGTATCTGTCCAAATCACTGCTGTAACTATTGGCGATGGCTCTAAAGGTCACACCTAATGTTATCAAGAACCTCTGCCATTCTGATATTAACCATGACTCTAAGTTGTTATGGAGGCATCGGAAGAGCTAATATGACTACAGAAACGTGTTTGCATGTAACATACCCGCATTTTATACACTAAAAACTAAAATACACACTTTATACTGTATATTAACACACAATCAGTGAGTGTGATTCCTGCATGGAAGATAAATGACCACCCACTTATGTGGAGCAGATCGAAAGAAACACACTGGTTAAAAGAAGAGCAGAGGAGAAGAACTGACCCACTGATCTCAGGGGAGGGAGCCTTGCGCTGTGTTTCACAGGTAATGAGAGATAAAGGGACGCCAGAAAGAGAAGTGTGAGTAAGAGATCACAAGGATGTGTGTGCCAGTATATATATATATATATATATGTTTGTGACTTTGGACCACAAAACCAGTCTTAAGTCGCTGGGGTAAAATAGCAATAAACAGAATAGCCAAAAAAATAACACTGTATGGGTAAAAATGATCTTTTTTTCTTTTATGCCAAAAATCATGGTTCCATTTGTAAACTTAATTTCTGATAGTAATATGCATTGCTAAGAACATAATTTGGACAACTGTAAAGGCAATTTTCTCAGTATTTAGATTTTTTTTGCACCCTCAGATTCCAGATATTCAAATAGTTGTATCTCGGCCAAGTATTGATATCCTACCCTAACAAACCATACATCAATCAAAAGCTTATTTATTCAGTTTTTATGTAATGTATAAATCTCAATTTTGAAAAATTGACACTTGAGACTCCAGGATCACAGACCTATGTGGGTCATCTGACATGTCATACAGTTCATTGATGGAGCCGTGAACGTAGTTAGAATATCCCTCAAATTCAAGATATGGGGCAAACATGCCACTGCTTGAGTTTTTGTCTCATATTTATATCATATAGTTAACAGTGCTTTAAGTGGCCCAAAAGAGGTGCCGGTACTCTATTATAGCATATGGGGATGCTGGGGGGGGGGGGGGTGTAAGGGGTGTCTGTGGTCTTGGGTGACGGGATGGGGGGCTTATGATATTAGACTTCATAGCCTATAATAAAAGATAATGAATTTCAAACCTTAACTAAACACATTTTTATTCAAAGATCGATCGTCTATCCTATCATTACTCTTTGGTCTGCCACAAGAAACAACAACATTAAAATCATGAATTGAAATGTCATTGTAAAAAAAAAAAAACAATGACTGTTGTAACAGTGCGTAAATCAGTACTTTCTGTAACGCTAACGCTAATGAGCTAAAACTTATTTTTTGTACACAGTGCCGCGAACTGTCAATCACTCCTGTACACTTGCATCACTGTCCTCGCAGCTGGGATAAAAAGCTCATATTGTCTTTGTGCAAATAGATTAATTAGATAAATGAATATCTAAATTCGTGCCTAGCCGCCTACGGTATTTTTTTTAGAACTTAGAAAAAAGATGCTGCAGCCAATGAGCAGCCGGCTGGGGCTGGTTGCAGGATGACCCAACCTCCGCAGACATTTTAATGTTTATCAGACACTACTCAAGATTTTGCTTTAGTATAATTTTCGGGACAATTAGGGCCAGATTCGGGACAACAGTCTAGATTTCGGGACTGTCCCGAATTTTTCCGGGACGTCTGGTCACCCTACCTGAAAGAGCTACTGCATTACTTCATTAGCTTGTGTTCGACCTGCAGCGATATCATTCAGGTTTGGTGGGGTGTCAACCAGCGAGTCATCTGATTCTAACCGTGATGTTTAAGTACTTAAGAGTCTGAATCCAGGAGAGCACATTTAGTGTTGTTCATTGTATTTGCATTTTAACCGAACCGAGTGTGGGCGTTTCACACATCTTCTCCGGCCACGTTGAGTTGTTGACACTAACAGCGGCAAAAGCAACGCATGCGCTTTTTATTTGTAAAACTCAAGGGTGTATGGGTAATGTAGTCTCTGCTATCGGTGGGACAAATTAGGAAGCATTGTGAAGGGCGCTCTGAAAAGCGGCAGCGCAGGCCAAGGATTAAACCTCTATTAAAACAGTTGTCCAAATGAGCGTACCGGTACGCTAAAAGCACATTCTGGGTGCACGGAGAGGTGGCGGTACGCTCAAGAGCTACTGAGTACCGGTGCGTACCAGCCCACTTAAAGCACTGATAGTTAAGCAATAGCACACAAGTGCAAATATGATACTGATCTTACACAACAGTTCAATAAATAAGAACTGAATATTGTTTTTCTTAGACACAATGTTGTCCGTTTTGATCAAATTTTATATATATATATATATATATATATATATATTTTTTTTTTTTTTTATTTTTTTTTTACATTTTATGCATTTAGCAGACGCTTTTATCCAAAGCAACTTACATTGCATTCAGGCTAACAATTTTCTCCTGTCATGTGTACCCCGGGATCCCCGGGGAACGCAGGTGCATCTATAAAAAAATCTAAAATATCGTGAAAAAGTTTTTTTTTTTTTACTTATTTCAAAAAGTGAAACTTTCATATATTCTAGATTCAATACATGTTAAGTAAAACATTTTTTTATTTTTTTATTTTTGATTAGAGCTTACAGCTCATGAAAAAATTACATCATATAGTCAAATTTACATTTGAGTTTCATTAAATGACAATCCCTACAGTATAAATTCCGGGTATCTCTTGTTCTTTGAAATCAAAATAATGGGGAAGACCGCTGACTTGGCAATGGTCCAGAAGACATTCACACACTCTACAAAGAGAGTAGGTCACAGAGGGGTCATTACAGAAAAGGGTAACTGTTCACAGAGTGCTGTATCAAAGCATATTAAATTCAAAGCTGACTGGAAGGAAGAAATTGGGTAGGAGGTGTACAAGCAGCAGGGATGAACGCAAGCTTGAGAATACTGTCCAACAAAGCCGATTCAAACACTTGGGAGAGCTTCACAAGGAGTAAACTGAAACTCAGGTCAGTGCATCAAGAGGAAGACTGGAGAGGAACAAAAGTGTGAAAGTGCCGTGACGTCTGCTGGTGTTGATTCATTGTGTTTCATCATGTCCAAAGTCAATGCAGCTTTCTACCAGGAGATTTTGGAGCACTTTATGCTTCCATCTGCTGAAAATTTTTAAGGAGATGCCTGATTTCCTTTTCCCGCATGACTTTAGCACCTGCCCACAGTGCCAAAACCACTTCCATGTGTTTTGCTGACCATTATATTACTGTGCTTGCTTGGCCAGCCAATCTTTGGGATATTTTGAAGAGAAAAATGAGAAATGGTTGATCCAACACTACAGATGAGTTGAAGGCTCAATAGTGCCTCAGCAGTGTCACAGGCTGGTTGCTTCCATGCCACACCTCACTGATGCTGGAATTTGTGCTTAATGAGCCCCGACCAAGTATTGAGTGCATAAATGCGCTCAAGCCTCAGAAAAGAAGCAGAAAGGCACAAAAGAAGCAGTCAAGCAGCAGAAGAAGATTGTTTTCTGTTCTCATTAGATTTTACCGTGGTTGTCGTTGCTAGGAAACATTGTTTTGATTACTGTGTTTACCATAGTAAACGTGCTCTGGTCATGTTTGTTCTAGTGCCTATCAGTGGCTTTCCAATTTCAGTTTGCTAAGAAGTAAGGCATGGCCAGCTTACTTCAATAACAAGAAATCAGGCGAGTATAAAATTGGTTAGTTCACCACAGCAGCCCTTGTGTACAGACCAACTAGTGTAAAGATCATCGACTCTACCTGCATGACTCCACCAAACAAGGACACAGACAAGGCACTTGAGTATTGCTTTTCTCTCCTTTCTTTACTTTTTGTACAGCTTGTTCTCATATACTTGTTTAGTCAATTGTACTCACTATGTGCTTTCAAATCTCTACTATTACTACTACTACTCGGAAAGCACTAGGGCTGTCAACGAATATTCTAAATTCGAATATGTATTCGAATAGTTTTAAAAAACGAATTTCGAAGGTGAAAATTAATATTCAAATAAAAAAAACTTTTTGAAAAAAAAAAACGTCCGCGGTAGTAGGGGCGTGGTTGTCTGCTTTGCGAGTGGCTGAGGGTTCAGGGACAGGTCACAGGAGTCGCACTGTCTGGCACAGCATCACTGCTGAAAGTTGACGCGTCTTCATGGAAGATGCCAGCAAGTGCAGAGACCGCAGCAGAGAAAGTGAGGTAACATTTTTGACCCACGAGATAAAGTTGTATGCAAGCTATTTAAGATACAGTTAGCATATCATTCGACCACTAGCAACATGAGGTCACATCTCAAAAATGTGCACCCAAATGAGCATGGCATAATGTGTGGAACTCCAGCTAAACAGTCACGTCTTGACACTTAACGTCACTTTGCATCGCCCGCCGCAAGCTCTTTGTCTGCAACACGACAAGAGGCCATAATGGATAAAATAATTTCGTTCATTTGTAAGGACATGAGACCGATGAGTGTCGTGGATGGGGCATGCTTCGGGGAGTTCTGTCAAGCAATGGATCCGAGGTTTGATTTTTTATCGTTTCATGTCAAGGAAAAGTTCCATGTTTACCACAGCACAGCTCGCTCGGAGCATTCAATGTCAGTTCTATATGCTGTAAAACTTAAATTAATATTAATAATATTTGTTTCAATCACTGAATGGAGCCTGCTATATTTGGGACAACAGTCGCAACCTTAAATTGCTGGCACAAAAATGTGTTTGTTCATTTAAACCATTATGTGCAGAGAACGTGAGGGTGAGAGAACGTGAGGGTGAGAGAGCGTGAGGTCTACCGTCTTGGCCATTAGTTGATTTTCCTTGTTTTTGTATAGGTAATACGTTGTCATATATGTTTCAACTTAAATAGTAGGGGTGTCACGATTTCGATTTTAAATCGAAATCGATCGAAATTAAGTCACAGTCTCAAACTTCGAATTAAAAAATGGAATCGTCGATGCTGCCACACCCCCATGTTGTATGACGGCAAATCAATGACAAAAATAACCGAGCATACAACTGATGCTGGCGCGCGCGCTATATGGCTTCCGCGAGAGGAAAACTGAATCGGATGCGAAGAAACGGGAGCCCGCGAGCTCATTTCAAACTCTCTCTCGCGCGCGCGCAATACAAGCCCTCGCGCGCGCATGTTCATTACCCACATCCTCGCGCTCGATCATCTCACATCTGCTCCCGCGAACAATTTTGTTTTTGTCAGTCGTGGGGCGGGGCTTGCTGTTTTAGTTGTTATCTCAAATGTCATTGGTTATTCCCCTTTTCCTAAAGTCAGTATTCGACGCCTGTTAGAAAATGATTAATAATTCACTTGACTTGACCCATGACTTCATCAGTGGATCAGATACATGTGAGTAATCATTTCTTTTGCTTGTTTAATTTATTTTTGTCTATATATATGTGTGTGTATATATATATATATATATATATATATATATATATATATATATATATATATATATATATATATATATATAAATATAAATATAAATGAATGACAGTGAAGTGTTTAACAAGTGTTTTATCTTTAATCTTTTAAATAGATACATCGTAATATTTGAAGGTAAGTTTAGTCATTTTTTATTGTTTTTGTTTGTTTTGTTGTGAACTTGAATGTCATCTTTTGTGAAGAAGACTGCACTTACAAAAGAGAAACTGGATGGCAGTTTATTTTAAGTTTTCAATTGACTAAAGATATCAGTTATTGTTACATTATGTTGTTAATAAAAGTTTTAAATTTGACAATGTAGTGTGGTACATTGCAAACAAAGGTCAGATATTATATTGCATAAAAGTCTAGTTTGAAAAATGACAATCTGTGCTTTAAAAAGAATAAATGTAAAAATCGAGAATCTAATCGAACCGTGAGCTTAGAATCGAAAATGCAATCGAATCGAGGATTTGGAGAATCGTGACACCCCTATTAAATAGACTACCTATACAAGTAGTTATGTCTCTTTGTATTATTTTGGCCTGTTATTGACGTAATGGGCGTCATTGACAACATGCGCAAACAGATGTTCGAATAGTTCGAATATTCGTGTGTTTTTTAGAGGTAATATTCGAACGTTATTTTTGAGCAATTTTGACAGCCCTAGAAAGCACACACTGTATATTGGAGGCAGGCCAATCCTAATAATCTATGGCCTGTCCCTATCTCCTCTACTACTTTACTCTCTATTCCAGATGGTCTCTGGAACTGCCAATCTGCTGTAAACAAAGCAGAATGTATTTATTCAATTGCTACTCATTCCAGTCTCAACCTCATAGCCCTAACTGAGACTTGGATCATAGCTGAAGACACTGCCACTCCTGCAGCCACTAATTTCCCTTTTTCCCACACCCATCCCACGATTGGGAAGGGTGGAGGTACTGGTCTGCTTATCTCAAATGAATGAAAATTTGATCTTCTACCATCTATTACAGGCAACAGTTCATTTGAATCACATGCAATAACTATTACCCACCCAAAAATACACTTTGTAGTTGTTTATCATCCCACAGGTCAACTGGGTAACTTCTTGGAGGAGTTGGATGCGTTACTATAAAACGGTCCTGAGGACGGTACTCCTCTGGTACTGCTAAGTGACTTCAACATCCACCTAGAAAAACCCCAGGCTGCTAACTTCAACACTCTGCTCACCTCTGTAAGAATTACAGAAAGTTCAGACACTTTGATCTTCTGAGATATACTAAGGACACACAGTGCATTAACATACAGACATCTGTTCTCACATCTCACTGAGAGACAATGCAGGAAACGCCTCTCTCACATATGCAACAGTTCCTACTCATTCCATTCCTTCCCTTCACATAGCTCACTCAGAATGGTCAATAGTAGAATATAATGGTATATATTAATGCAAGTGATATTTACAGTCATGTTTGGTGTCATTTGAATTGTCTCAGTGCAACTGGTACAATGGTGTCTGTCTTACAAAAGTAGATTAAAAGATAATTCATTTCCTAAGAATTAAGAGATATTCTGTATATCTGTAATGGGAGGGAGTGCCCCTTCCTAGGGTCCTCCATGTAAATTACCTTCTGTTCCCATTGAGGTGTAAACTACCCTGGTCTGGGACCTGACCTAATGCAAATTCCAATTGTTAGTTTCTGTCTTCATCTCGGGGGATGTTTGTGTTGGTCTGAGGTATTTAAACGATTGCAGCAAAAGGATCAGGGCCTTCTGTAGCTGGAATGAGCCCATAGCATGAAGTGTGTCCACACACTTCATACTATGTATTTTTCTAAGAGTCAGGTATGCATCTTTTACTATTAGATTCATCTTTGAGAATTTGGTGTCTAGTATTGATTTGATATCTATGAATTGGCTATGTAATTGGCATAATCCTTACCTGACTGATAATAAATTGTTACATTTGATTTACTCTGACTGACTCTGAAACTATTTTCTCAAGGAGATTAAGTGAAGGCTATGTTTCCGCAAATCTGCGTCCAGGGTTAAGTGCATACTAAAACTCAGACTAGATGGAGCATGGGGCGCATCAGGTGAGGTTTTAGATTTCTGGCTAAACCGCTTGACTTTAGTTAAGTTGTACTCAGTTGCATTAACTATGGGGGGCTAGTAACAGTACTGGTCATAACCGCTGGTTATTGTCTCAGCTTTAATTAAGTTGTACGAAGTTATATGACTGTCGGGGGGGGGGCTAGACAGATAGTGCTAGCAGAACCGCTGATTATTGTTCTGAGCTTTAACTAAGTTGTACATGGGTAGCTGAGGGGGACTAAATGGATTAGACATAAACCTCTGACTACTGTTGAGACTGGCGAGTTTGTGATCGTGGGGCACACGTAGAAGAACGGCCGTCGTGGGGCACCCTGAGCAACATAGATTCCTAATGAACGAGTAAAATAAAGTAAAGAGTTAAATTAGAATAATCAAATCTCAGAAGAATAACAATAATAATTAGAGACCAACAAACAACCAATTTGCCTTTCAACCTAAATTCGAGGTCATACTAAAATGGAGTCAGATTAGATAAGAAAATGGAGTCAGATTAAATAATAAAATTGAGTCAGATTTGAGCTTAACCTAAACTGAATAACTTTACGTGCTGAAAGACAGAACACGCAGGAAACCTTCATCCAGCACCGGACACCTTCCTTGGGCCGAGTGCCTGGACCTTACACCTCATTTGATCTTAAGCAAGTGTCTTCACACTGGTACATTTCCCACAGCATTTAAGAAGGCTCAGGTAACTCCCACTACTTAAGAAACCCTCTCTAAATCCAGCACTTTTAGAGAACTACACACCGGTATCCCTTCCTCTGTTCATTGCAAAGACACTTGAGCGTGTTGTGTTCAACCAACTCTCTACGTTCCTTGCACAGAAAAACTGCCCTGTTCTCGGTTACTGAAGCCCTGAGACTGGTAAGAGCAGCTTCCAAATCCTCAGTAATCATCTTGCTGGATCTGTCTGCTGCTTTTGGCACAGTCAACAGCCAGATCCCCCTGTCCACCCTCATAAAAAATGAGTATCTCAGGAACCGCACTCCAATAGTTCAAGTTTACCTCTCAGGTAGGTCTTTCAGGGTGTCTTGGAGGGGTGAGGTTTCTAAGTCACAACTTCTTACTACTGGGGTTTCTCAAGGCTCACTGCCTCCTCTCTTCTCCATCTACATGTCATCAGATCTGTCATTTAGAAGCATGGCTTTTCTTATCACTACTATGCTGATGACACTCAAGTCTTCTTCTCATTCCAACCAGATGATCCGACGGTAGCTGTTCACATTGCAGCCTGTCTGAAAGACATTTCTAGCTGGATAAAGGACCAACACCTTCAAACTCAACCTTTCTAGGACAGAAGTGCTCATGGTCTCAGCCAACCCAGCACTTCATCACAACTTCTAAATACAGCTGGGTTCTTCAACCATAACTCCTTCCAGAACAGCCAGGAACCTTGGAGTTGCGATCAATGAACGGCCTGATCCTGCAGATTTGTCTTCCTATAAGAGCAAGCTGCACAACTCCTTGTCTAAGCTCTTGTTTTCTCCAAACTGAACTATAGTAATGCTCTCTTGGCTGGCCTTCCTGCATGTACTATCAAGCCACTGCAACTGATCCAGAAAGCAGCAGCGAGAGTGGTCTTTAACAAGCCAAAATAACACACGTTACACCTCTCTTCATCAGTTTACATTGGCTACCAGTAGCTTCTGGCATTAAATTCAAGGTACTGATGTTTGCCTATAAGATAGCAACTGGCACTGTACCAATACATCTAAACTTGCTAGTTCAAACTTATGCACCCTCAAGAAGCTTGTGTTCTACAAGTGAACAATGCCTTGTGGTGCCATAGCAAAGAGGCACAAAATCACTATCACTGACCTTTCCTGGACTGTACCCAGCTGGTGGAATGACCTCCCTATCTCAATTTGAACAGCTGAGTCTTAGGCATTTTCAAAAAACATCTAAAGATGTATTTTTGCCAACAGTTGCTTTGGATAAAAGCGTCTGCTAAATGACTAAATGTAAATGAACATAATTTAAAGAGCTTGAACAGGTTTTTTTTTTTTTTTTTTTTTTGCAATTTTTTTTTTTTTTTGGGGGGGGGGGTGGATTGAACTTCGGAAATATTCTAATATTTTGAGATACTGGATTTTTGCCTTTCATGAGCTGTAAGCTCTAATCATCAAAATTAAATAAAAAAACCTTTTGAAATGTTTACTTTATATAATTAATTTAGAATATATGAATGTTTCACTATTTGAAATAAGTTATATATATATATACTAAGATGAGATTTTTTATGATCAAAGCTCTGTAGTTTAAAAACATAATGCAATGCAATACAATGATGATTGAAAGATGAACAAATAAATGTCTGACGATTAGGGCTGGGAGATATGGCCAAAAAAATTATCGATATCGATAATTATCACAATAAAATGTCACATTTTTATCTCTTCAAGTTTAAAGCCAGATTTGTTTCTCCAAAGTGAAAGTTGCAGAAACCAGACCATTAATTTTCCTTGACAAAATAAATATCTAAATCAAGAAATAGGTTTGGGTTGCCTGATAATATTAATAATATCACTTTTTGTCTCTTAGAAATGCACATTGGATTAAGTTAGGATGCAGAGGTAAATTTTTGTTCATTATCAAAATCAGTAACATCTGTAAAAAGTTTAGTTTTACAATGGTAAATTTATTCCAACCATCAGCAACATCTGTAAAAATTGTAGTTTTATAATGGTAAATTTATTCTGACCAAGTTTTTAATTATTTATTTTAAAGTAAGCATTGGTCTCCTATAGTAGCATACATTTAAATCATAATAAACATGATAAACCGTAAACATTTACATTAATCATTTAGCAAACGCTTTTATCCAAAGCGACTTACAAATGAGAACAACAGAAGCAATCAGACCAACGAGAGAACAATAACTGTACACAAGTGCCATGACAAGTCTCAGTTAGTCTAGCGAACTCTTCATATCGTTTTATCGAGGAAAATTCTATCATGATAATTATCGTTATCAAATTATCACCCACCTCTACTGATGATCATATTTGATACCAAAAAATTTTATATGGATAATCAAGTAAACCTAAATTGCTTGAGTAAGAAAAGTTTTCATCTTGAATAAAACAATATAAAAATAACTACCAAAAATTATTCTTGAAAATTCAACAAAACCTCATCTATCAGTCAGCAACAGTAAATGACTTGAAACATGGTAAACAACAATGTTCAGTACAACACAGAAGCCCAAATATTTAACTTTGCAAGGTATAAAAACTCAACAAACATTACACTCTCAGGCCTGAAACACTCTAATATTGGCCCTGAATAACCCAGACATCATCACTGTTGAGCCTTGCATTATTAACTATAAACCGAAATCTGAACAGTTTGGACTGGTTGGTCTGCAAACACAAAATCTTATTGAAAAAATTTGATTTTGTGCTTTATCATATAAATTATTTCTAGTATAACATTATCTGTCAGCAGTACAAAACATTCGACTCGATACGAGCCTCCAGGGAATCCCTCAAAATCTGACACCAAATTCATCTCACATGTTCATTTCCTCTCGCTGGAGCTCCTTCTCTTCCCTCCGTCACATGAAACCATCCCACGCGGAGCATAATTCAAATGGATATCAGGGAGGAATCAATTTTCTATTGAACTATGCTACAGAAACTCAGGTTTTAAGGCAAGAAAACCTGATAGCAGGAACCAGTAATCCCAGACATAATTTCACACTGTAGTCGACAACATTATTCAAAAGCACCTCTGAATGTTCCCGTTGATTTACAGAGGAACCTTAAAAATGTACATGCCGGCCTGATGTGCTCCATTGTTGGTGTGGTTGCAAACAGGAAGTGCAGTTCGAAACCATAGCAACAGACTTTTAATCATCCTCAGGTGTAAAGCAAAAGAACAGATCACTATCCGGCCCCCGCAATGCGATCGATGCACTCTCAATTTGGACATTTATTATTTATATGAAAACCCCAAAACGCACGAAAATCACACACAAAACACACAATCGTACAAATACTTAAATCGTGCAATTATTAGCTTCTTGTTTCAGTGAAGAAATGTCACTTTAGCTTAGTTATCACGCATGATGAACCACGTGACGTGAGATGATTGACAGGTCTGACGCAAATCAGGAAGAGGAGACACATCTAACTGCGTTCGCTGTTTGAGCTCTTCAGATCACATAATTCAGTGAAAAATGAATAAAAATGTTTTTCTGTATGAAGAAATATTTTACTAACATAACTAATCATTATTTCTCCAAATATGCGCACCATTGGACTAATAGGCCTGGCGGATGCTGTATTTTTTATGCATCTGAACACAAATAAACCGGAGAAGACGAGAATAAATGTTGTGTGAGTATAATGATTTCTATTCAAAATAACGATCATTAAAGATTAATTATTTTGCACTCCTGGCATAAATTAAGAAATTAACTGCAAACCAGTTTAATCATAAACAGTGGTCAAATATCGAAGCTGGAGTCTTAAACCTTTCTGAAGTTTCTAAAATGATGCTCAGATTGTCCAGAAGTAATAGTGTGATATTTTGACGAGTAATGAATTTTGAACAACAATAATCTGTGATCTTTGATGTGAAAGGGGTTAAAAACAATCCAACAGATGTCGCTGTGTGAACTTACAATTTGCTCCTTTACTTCTCTTCTTCACTCCTCAAAGTAACAAATTCTAAACGGCTGGCGGCATAAAAAAATGTCAAAATGAGTGCAGTAAAAAAGAGAAAAATGTTGACTCTGAATGTCGAGCATTCAATAAAGAATGGACGTCAAAATATTTCGTCACGAACGTCGGCTCAAAGGTGTTTTGTCTGATATGTAAGGAGAGCGTCGCTGTCTGTAAAGAATATAATATTAGCAGGCACTTCAATGGTAAACATGCTAATTATGCCGTGAATTTCTCCGCAAAGGAGAGAGAAGAAAAGCCACGAGATTGTCCTCCAATTTAACTGCCAGGCAGAATATTTTTACCAAGCAGTATAATGAAGTTGATCTGCACTTAAATTGTGTTCTATTTTATAAAAGATTTTAACAAAATATGTGAAAGAAATTACAAAAAAAAATAATAATCACAACTGAAAACTGAATATGTTTTTCATGCAGTTATGAAGGTCTCCCTCTGATATATAGCCTCAATTAAATTTGATAATTCCAAGCCAGATTGCCTGAAGTCTGTATGTTAATGTAACTTGCACACATACATTTGCAGTTCAGTTGTTAATAGTTTTCTATCTTGAAAAGCTACAGCTGGTATGAATGACAGTTGAACTATATGCAGGGTAGTGTAGGAAATGAATCCTTGAAAGTAAATCCAGTTATTGTAACCTTAGAGTAGCCTAGGTAAGACAGGCCTAGCAAAAATAAGTATCAGGCCTTGAAATAGGCTGTCAAAGTAACTGTAGAGTAGCCTTATACATATTTGCATTGCATTAATTTGTACTATTTAATCATGTAACTATGTTTAATTGCAATTGTCCAAAGTGTGGCCCTCCGTTTACTTTGCCAAAGTAACTGTGGCCCTCAGACTAAAACTGTTGCCCACCCCTGCACTAATCTATGATCATATCTTAATTTGTATTAAATATATTTTCTTTACCGTATGGTCCACTTATAAATATGATATTATTATTATTATTATTATTATTATTATTATTATTATTATTATTATTATTATTATTATTGTTGTTGTTGTTAGAATGAATGATATAATTATTATAATATTAAAAACAATTAAATTATTCTAATAATAATAAATGTACATAATATTAAAATCAGCCTTTGCTTCATTACACTCCTTTTTGGACATATTGTAATTATTGCTTACAATATCTTATACTTTTCATTTATTGTTGCAACTCAGTTATTGTATTTGTATATTTTGTTTGTTTGAAATAACATTTCAACCAAGAAAGAAAGAAAAAGTAAATGTTAGTTGTAAGGTTTTTATTCACTAATAAACAACGCTGAGAATTGGACATAAAAACATGCTTACTATTGTTAATTAATTAAAATAATATAAAAAGAAGAGAGAGAAAGAGAGAGAGAGTTTCCTTCATACTAATTAAAAATATGAAAACTTGAATACATATTTAAGTTAAAACAAAATATAAAACTAAAATATTATTCAAAATATTAACAAAAACTATAATAATATATGAATTATACACAAAAAACTGCTTGAAACTGAAGACACCAATATATATATATATATGTGTGTGTGTGTGTGTGTGTGTGTGTGTGTGTGTGTGTGTGTGTGTGCAGCTGCATCTAAATAAATTAGAATGTTGTGGAAAAGTTCATTTATTCCAGTAATTTAACTGAAATTGTGAAACTCATGCATTAAATGAATTCAATGCACACAGAATGAAGTAGTTTAAGTCCTTGGTTCTTTTAATTGTGATGATTTTGGCTCACATTTAACAAAAACCCACCAATTCACTATCTTAACAAATTAGAATATGATGACATGCCAATCAGCTAATCAACTCAAAACATTTGCAAAAGTTTCCTGAGCCTTCAAAATGGTCTCTCAGTTTGATTCACTAGGCTACACAATCATGGGGAAGACTGCTGATCTGACAGTTGTGCAGAAGACAATCATTGACACCCTTCACAAGGAGGGTAAGCCACAAACATTCATTGCCAAAGAAGCTGGTTGTTCACAGAGTGCTGTATCCAAGCATCAGGGTTTCCCATACATTGATTTATTTGTGGCTGGCTGCCACAATATCAAAACTGACCACCACAAATAGATTTTCCAGGAGGCTTTAACTTCGTTGAATAAACACGAGCTCTACAAGTTTCAAAATCAAACACAGCCGCGGGTGTTTTTATATCATTGTATTTCAGAAGGAAAACCAACAGTTTTCAGAAACGTTTCGACGTCATTTCCATTCCATCTTACGAGTAATGCCTGATAAATCAGCGTTTGTGAGCTCAGCACTGCTTTGTATACAGCCGTTACAAGAGAAACCTCTATCTCTCTTTTTCTAATAGCACCTACAGCTCACAGAAAAATAATCTGCATATTTATGTAGGGGGGCAGGGGAGTTGTCGTATTCCTCTTGTTAAGCCACTCCTGAATCACAGACTACATCAGAGGCATCTTACCTGGGCTAAGGAGAAGAAGAACTTGACTGTTGCCCAGTTGTCCAAAGTCCTCTTTTCAGATGAGAGAAAGTTTTGTATTTCATTTGGAAACCAAGGCCCTAGAGTCTGGAGGAAGGGTGGAGAAGCTTTAGGGTTCAATGCCATCTGCTGGTGTTGGTCCATTGTATTTTTGGAAAACCAAAATACTGCACCCGTTTACTAAGAAATTCTAAAAGCACTTCATGCTTCCTTCTGCTGACCAGCTTTTTGAAGATGCTGATTTTTTCCCCCAGCAGGACTTGGCCCCTGCCCACACTGCCAAAAGTTTGTTAAATGACCATGGTGTCGGTGTGCTTGACTGGTCAGCAAACTCACCAGACCTGAACCCCAGAGAGAATCTATGGAGTATTGTAGGAATCTGTGGAAGATGTGAAACAAGAGACCAAACAATGCAGATGAGCCGAAGGTCACTGTCAAAGAAACATGGGCTTCCATACTGCCTCAGCAGTGCCAAAAATGTATCACCTCCATGCCAGGCCACACCATTACACCACCACCAGCAGCCTGCACAGTGGTAACAAGGCATGATGGATCCATGTTCTCCTTCTGTTTAAAACAAATTCTGACTCTACCATCTGATTGTCTCAACAGAAATCGAGACTCATCAGACCAGGCAACAACCAATTTTTGGTGAGCTTGTGCAAATTGTAGCCTCTTTTTTCTATTTGCAATGGAGATGAGTGGTACCAGGTGGGGTCTTCTGCTGTTGTAGCCCATCCGCCTCAAGGTTGTGTGTGTTGTGGTTTCACAAATGCTTTGCTGCATACCTCGGTTGTAACGAGTGGTTATTTCAGTCAAAGTTGCTCTTCTATCAGCTTGAATCAGTCGGCCCATTCTCCTCGGACCTCTAGCAGCAACAAGGCATTTTCGGCCATAGGATTGCCGCATACTGGATGTTTTTCCCTTTTCACACCATTCTTTGTAAACCCTAGAAATGGTTGTGTGTGAAAATCCCAGTAACTGAGCAGATTGTGAAATACTCAGACCGGCCCGTCTGGCACCAACAACCATGCCACGCTCAAAATTGCTTAAATCACCTTTCTTTCTTTCTTTCTTTTTGGAGTTCAGGAGATTGTCTTGACCAGGACCACACCCCTAAATGTGATTGGTTGATTAGATAACTGCATTAATGAGAAAATAATATACGTACTGTAATATATATGTATTACATATATGTTATATATAATATAAAGGCTACAATTTATTATGGCTGAACAATTATTTACCTCATGTAAACTGTAAAATAATAAAAAAGGGAGACATCATTATTACTAAGGATCTATAAAATACTCTTTTTGATGAAAAGTTTTTTATTTAACCATGTTATCATAGTACAATGAGCTCTTTTTATGTGATTTTCTTCTTGATGCAACCCTTTTAAAACTCAGATTGTTCTTGTGCATTCTTGCTCTAGATGTTAACTGACGCACCATTTTATCATGTCCTAAAATTCATTGTTACTTCAGGCAACGTTCTGAATAACCTACATTAATGGCTCCTATAAGATCTCTCATAAAGGGCTGATGATTAATGAGTGTTGGATGTGTCATACTGCAGGGAGCTCCGGTGTTCCTCTGGTCCTGTAGGGAGTTAAACTCTCTCACCTGCAGAGGGAACAGATTTCGCATGCAGATATTATAACGGGTAGCAGGCCTGCGGGGTTCTAAAGTAGGACGCAGCTGGTTATACAGATGTCACCAATCAAGAGGCATGTTTAGGCCCCATGATGAAAAAAAGTGGGTGCATTTCTGTTAAAGACGTTATTGATAGAGTAGTGTTCTTCGATTTTATTGAAATTCCCATGCAGAAAAAGAAAATTAGTGTTTGTGGAAACATTTGCAGGTTGCATATTAAATGGACAAATCAGTGTTAAGCACCGGTTATAGAAGGTTGCCCATTTTAGAAATGACTAAATTCATTTTCAGTATTATTTGGGAGATGGTAACAAAAAATATTTATTTATTTATCAATTTACTTATTTTTCATTTATGCAAAAAAATTATTTTTCAAATTATATATGTATCAACTTTAATGTACTTCTAAAATACAAACATATTTTTCAGTTTAAATTACAAAAAGGCCTAAAATTTAAATTTTGCCATACCTGCCAATGGCCAGTGAAATTGACTAACCTGTATGTGGATTATTTTATTAAAAACAGGCAGAATAAAAAGGGGAAACTAAAACAATAAAGAAACATCATGATAATAATATTGAACTGTAAAGTAGAGCCTTTATTGAGCTTATTATAGAGCTGGAGCTTCAGACTTTTTATAGAGCTTTTATTTGGGCGTAAAACTGCAGGGAAATTTTATGTGAGTGGTAATTTTACGCTCTTCAAAATTTGTAATTTAATAAAAAATCTGCAAAGGATCTCACCTTTCAAGTCAACGAAAGGAAAAATTGCTATGAAATGCATCATTTTACAAGATGTGTGACTTGCTCAAACCAAACAGACACTACTTTTGGAATAAGCATCACAAAATTTGTAAGAAACAAGAAATTAATTTCATTATGTAGGAGAGCAGTGTAATAACATTTAAAACATTTAAAAGTTTCAATTATTTGGATGCAGTGCAAAGTCAAAAATGACTTTAAGAGCAACAGAAAGCTCAGCCAAACTGATGCTGTGGGTTTCATGAGTAGACTAACGCTAATTCTCCGAATCAGACAGCAAATCAGTCAGGGCAATGTCACATAGCGAAATAGCGCAATATGCATAATTACATAATTACGTAATTACCCAGAGCGGAGTCAATGACAGAAAGAAAACTTCCAGAAGAGAGATGCAGAAGATGTCTTGGACAAAATTATGCATTTTTATATTCACCGTTGCCAAAATGATGCTTTACGCCTAATTATTGAACTTTTGAATGACAGAAATGAGAGAAACTAATGTGTCTGGAAAGTTTTTAAGTTCTCGTATAAATGCTTCCATGGCAACTACAGTGGGGAATATATTTATTTGATCCCCCGCTGATTTTGTAAGTTTGCCCACTTACAAAGAAATGAAGGGTCTGTAATTTTAATGGTAGGTTTATTTTAATGTATAAAGACAGAATATAAACCAAAAAATCCAGAAAAAAAAACATTATATAAAGGTTAGAAATTGATTTGCATTTCAGTGAGTGAAACAAGTATTTGATCCCCAAACAAAACACAAATTAGTTTTTCGTGCAGAAACCCTTGTTAGCAAACACAGAGGTAAGACGTTTTTTGTAGCTGGTCACCGGGTTTGCACACAACTCAGGAGGGATTTTGGTCCACTCCTCTTTACAGATCCTCTCTAAATCCTTAAGGTTTCTTGGCTGTCGTATAGCAACTCGAAGTTTCAGCTCCCTCCACAGATTTTATGTAGGATTGAGGTCTGAAGACTGGCGAGGTCACTCCATAATCTTAATGTGCTCCTTCTTGAGCCAGTCCTTTGTTGGCTTGGTGGTATGTTTCGGGTCATTGTAATCCTTGAAGACTTATCCATGACCCATCTTCAGTGTTCTGTCTGAGGGAAGAAGGTTCTTATCCAAGATTTTACAGCCGTCTATTTGCCCCTCAATGCGGTGAAGCCGTCCTGAACAGCCCCAAAGCATAATGTTTCCACCTCCGTGCTTGACTGTAGATTGTAGTTGAAAGTGAAAGTGACGTAACATACAGTCAAGTATGGTGACCCATACTCGGAATTCGTGCTCTGCTTTTAACCCATCCAAAGTGCAAACACACAGCAGTGAACACACACACACTGTGAACACACACCCGGAGCAGTGGGCAGCCATTTATGCTGCTGCACCCGGGGAGCAGTTGGGGGTTCAGTGCCTTGCTCAAGGGCACCCAGGTCATGGTATTGAGGGTGGATAGAGCACTGTACATGCACTCCTCCACCTACAATTCCTGCCGGCCCGAGACTCAAACTCACAAGCCTTCGATTGCGAGTCCAACTCTCTAACCATTAGGCCACGACTTCTTGGGGTCATAGGCCAGTTGTATCATTATCACCAAGCTTATTGTTGATGGTCTTGTAGCCCATTCAAGCCTTGTGCAAATCTACAATCTTGTCTCTGACATATGTTGACATAACTTTGGTCTTGCCCATGATGGAGGGAGAGATTGGAATGGAAAATACAGATTGTGTGGACCGGTGTCTTATTCACCTAACCTCAGTCTGCGGGAGCCAGAATTCTTACTGGTTAGTAGGGGATCAAATACTTATTTCACTCACCGACATGCAAATCAATTTATAACCTTTATATAACCTTTATCTGGCACTATCTGTTAAAATAAACCTACTTTAAAAATTACAGACCCAAACTAACAAAATCAGCAGGGGATCAAATAAATATTTTCCCCAGTGTATAAGATTTATAATGTGTGCACCCTACTGTTTGCCTCATTCCTGCAGTACAATCCAGTGTGAAACAATCTAATATATATATATATATATATATATATATATACATATGTGGTTTTAAAAATAAAAAGCAAAAGAAAGACAGAGAGAGAGGCATTTCTGTAGATGTTGAAGCCACTGTTATTTTAGTATTATTGTAAAGACTATAATAGTTTTATTAATAGCTTTTATTAGAGCCCTGCAATTCAGCCCGAGCCCGACGGGCCCCGACTTATTTATGGCCCTACGGCCGGGCCTCGGGCCTTTTATGGGTTATCCTTCTATTTATATTTTTAGACATTACATTAAAAAATGAGAAGTTGATGTTGACGCTAGAAAAACAAACATTGAAAGTTATGAGGTTTTGAAATGTCTTTCTTAATCTGATAATTCCACCCGTTATAATTAAACTGACATACTGACATGACAGTCTCACGCACGCGCGCTTTTCCGTCAGCGCTCCACTTATATCCACTTATTGTAGTAGTAGCTATTATAGGCCTCTAAAGTAATGTAAATTTAAACAGCACGAGACCCTGCTACCGCGACTGTCAAGACTGGCTCACTCTGTGTTTCGTGTCCCGTCAGCAGCAGCAGCAAACGTGTCTTCAGCGCAGCGGGAAGAGTGATAGAAGAGAGGAGGACAGGGTTAAAACCTTCCTCTGGAGGCTATTCTTTTTCTCCACAATGCTCTGTAAGAGACTGTTCTAACTTTTCATTTGACTGGACTTTATTTTCGTTTAACTGTTGGAAACTAATTGAAAAAAGAATGGACATGTTCTGTGGTGCATTTTTGAGGTAAGATAACCTGCAAGTTTGTTTTTAATTAATATTTTTGTTTAGATTGTAGGCTATTTCTCATTTCGTTTGCGAACGCTGTTGCGAGCCTGCCTCAGTATTTCAATTTTTTTATTTTATTTTACTCACTGTGGTTTAATAAATAAACATTTATTAAACTGTCTGTGTGATATGCTTGAAGTGTTTTATATATGGATTTTATTGTAGCCAAGTAAAGTATTAGCTTTAATTTGAGAGGCTTAATTGATTAAATATGTTTTAGGCTACTCGCTGTCGGCTCGGCTGTTTAATGTTAATCGCCATTTTTTTTTTTTAAATGCTCCAAACATTTTTCTAAATTAACTTGATAAAGAAATGAAAAGAAACATAACACAAAACTGACACCTTTTTTAATTGTTGCAAATAGGGCAGGCTTCCGCTGTGTAATAAAATAAATACATAAATAAATAAAAACACGGGCTCGTGCTGATAATTCTGATGAGCTGTCGGACACGGGTCGGGCTAGGGCCTGAGCATCTCGGGTCAGGGCCGGGCTCGGGCCTAGATTTGAGGCCCGTGTAGGGCTCTAGCTTTTATTTTGAATATTTCAGTTTTAAATAGAATTTTTATTATGTGCTTCTGTCCTTTCTATTAGCTTTCTTTTTTTAACTATTAATATATGTTCAATACATTTTTTATTTCAGTTTAAGTTTTTATTAATTTACAGTGCAGTTAAAGTGCTTCAGATTTCAGTTAGTTGCCTTTTAATGTTCGTTTATTTCATATTTTTTCTAATATCTATATTGTATTTCAGCTTTATGTGAATACGTATGTGAATGAACAAAAATGTTTTTTAGAACTTCAGTTTTCGTTCACTATAATAGTAATATAATAGTGTCTGAGACCAGGCAAACGTTCCTCTGGGAATAGATCTGTATTTGGGTCAGAATGCAGAAGAACTGCTTAGTGCTTAAAAATACAGTGAGAGGAGACTTTTCAGGAAAAAACTGAGAGAGAAAAATAAGCCTCACTCTGACAGGGTGGAAAAAAAAGTGTTGCTGCTCCTGCAGAAAACGTCATGAATCCAGGCTGTTCTGTGCAGTTGCTAGGGTGTTGCTATGTGGTTGCTAGGCTCAAGTAAAAAGAGTGCACCCAGAACCTGCAATATTTTGGTCTCCTATGATATTCAATGCATGTCTTTGGGATATTATCACCTGTTTAATCATGCAGCAGGTGAAAACTCTGCATCTGATCACCTAGTAAGTAAAAGCACACGATTTAAGGGATCATTCATGTCTAGAGCAAAAACGCTTCAGTTGCACACTGAAGTTTAATACTTAGTGTCAAGGGCTTGTTCAAATCAATAACCCTTAGTATGAGCAATAGTAATAAAGATGGCAGGCTTGGCAAATAGCACTAAAAAGAGTAAACACTTCAAGACTGGCTACAGATAAAACTGTGGAGGGGAAGAACTTGATATATGATTCTAATTTCTAAATGAAAGATCAGACAGGCAATTATCATAGGTTTCAAAAATGCCCTGAAGCTTCTCAGAGAAACATTCAAGCATGCACTATAATGAATTGCTTCATAAAGTGCTTCTTCAGGACAGGTCTGAGATGTTGAAGAGGTCAAGAACAAAGGTTTAGTAAAACAACACCACACCTTTGATACGAGCGAGGCATGTATCTTCTTGATGATGTCGTCCATCTCCATCAGTTTGGGTCCTATCAGAGAGCTGTGGGGTCCGCTGATGTGTCCGATATGGTCCAGACCCAGATAATGCAGAATCAGAATATCCCAGTCATCTCGCTTCAGAGTGCCATCCAGATGACGGGTCACGTTATTGTCCACCTGACAGAACGAGACAAAGGTATTAAAATCCAAGAGAGCGTGCGAAGAAACAGACAAATGAAGACTCGAAGACTTCAAGGGGTCACGAGGAATCAAACTGTCCTTGTTTGTGATGTTATTGTACTAAGTAACCAGTGTAACTTTAACCGGGTCTTATATTTGATATGCAAATTTCTAAGGCCTCTAAATGATGATCAAAACCTGTTGAACACAATCTACTACATGCCTTCTGTCATCTGTGATAGTTCACATGGCTTTTTGTGAAATCCTTTCAGATTTTTATCAAGTAATGAATGACTTTTATTTTGTGTGTAATATTTCCAAATGAACACTTACTTGACTGAAGCTGACTCAGATTTACTTGAATATCCAGACATCATTCTTTTTTTTGTGAAAAAGCATGTTTAGATGTGAATATCAAACACTGTACTATTCTCAGTTTTTTTGAGGAATGTTTATTTGATCATTTGTCATTCATGATATGTTTGAAATTTCAGAGCTTTGGATCATAAAACTAAGCATTTAAATATAATCTCACTAAGAAATATTATTGGAGATACAGAGTGAAAATGATATTCATAGGTATTTTATGTTAATAATCTGCTATACTCTTATAAAGATCACATTGGTTTACAAGCTGTGACAATTTCAACGTATTTTTTGGCTTTAGAAATAGCAGCATCTGCACTGAACTGGATATATTACTCAGTTTGGGCCTCTGAATAAAATCAAGGTATTTTTTTTCCTCATAGAAACTCTATATTCTTACATCTTACTATATGAGCCATAAAAGTCAGATGCATCAGCTATCATGCTCAAAAAACCAACACCACACAAATTCAATAGATTTAGGTTTCAATAGATTTATTGGGTTAAGAATTCAAAACTTTCCCCTCACTTCAGGAAGAGCATTAATAAAAAGCAAGCTACAAATATAACTTGTTCTGAACTCAAATAATGGTGTATTCCCAAATTTCCATTGTCTGTTTTCAAAGCGTAGAGAGACATGAAGCACAGCTCAAACTGAAGTCACTTTCAAACCATCTTGAACCTGTCACGAAATCTGTGTTGAAAATCTTTTGCCCTCACACGAGTTTCTACTGACATTATTTGATTTCACCTGGGAAGATTTACAGAACAATGGTAAGAGTCAAACAACTCTGAGTTCAAATCATCTCACCTCTGTGTAGTCAGACACAAAAAATGAGGTAGTGCCGTCATGCTCCATGAAGTGTTTGGGGAAGAGTCGAACCCAAGTGTCGTCACCGTAGAAGATGATCCGTTTGCCAGCGCTCTTGGCCTGCCAGATGAGATTGTCCTCCAGCAGAGCTGGAGAGTTCAGGTTCATCACCACGTCTATGAAGCCCGGGATGCTGCCGGTGGTCAGAGCCTGAAGACGGACAAATGAGAGAACACAAATATTACTGTTTAAGAAACCATAAAATCTCTTTACTGCCCAACAAGGCCTAAAAAGGAAGGTTCACCCAAAAATGAGTCTTCTATACATAATAATGCTTTCTCCAGTGTCATCTCATCAAAATCAGGAGAGCGAAAACAGGCCAAAACAGTAGAGAAATATAAATATGTTGGTGGATTCTAATGTGAGAGGACAACAGGAGATGGACTTTTCTTCAGAGGAAGAGTTATTATGGATTATGGACTGGTATTTTGGCCAGAAGTGTCAGTTTAAAGTTGTCCAGTTTGTCTTGATGGACCTGCTTCTTGCTTGGTGTGGATAACTTATGTATCATTGTGATGTTTAATTTGTTGGACTTTCATTCTGACGGCACCCATTCACTGCAGAGGATCCATTGGTGAGCAGGTGATGTAATGCGAAATTCCTCCAAATCTGTTCTGATTAAGAAATCTGTATCTTTCATGGGCTGAGGGTGCGTAAATCTTCAGCAAATTTTCTTTTTTTAGTGAACTATTCCTTTAAAACATTCAGGGAAGGAACAAGCAGAGTATAGCACCTATAAAATTTCAACTGCTCCATTTATGTCTTGTAAACAATACAATTTGATATTACTACAGTTTTGACAGCTGATATAAAAGAAGGCAGAGTACACAAGAAATACAGCTTTATGGGGAAAACAAAAGGATATTTTTGACAAGAAAGGGCCTGTTGTTTTTGGTGTGCCTAAAAGATTTCTCGGCTCATAAACTCTCATATTTACACAGTCTGGTTATAAAAAAAAAGTGTGAATCTGAATGTAAATGACCAGAGACGCTAAAATAGGCCAGATAAATCATTAGCTATTCCGGGAACAGAACCACAAATTTACAAACTCTTTGTAGTCTCACGCAGAGAAAAACACAACACAAAACCTTTCCCTTATCCTCATGGAAAACCCAAACATAATTTCCTCACCCAGATCCTCATCTCTCAGGAACGGCCGCATCTAATGATGAAAACAACACACACACACACACACACACTACGAGACCACCCCTCGTATTTGTGGTGTAGATTATAATGAGGGTATTGATTGCGTGTCTGTTAGTAACACAACACAATTACTGTCATCTAGCGAAACGTGCTTCCCCCAGACAATTAACACAGAGCAGAGATGAGAGGAAAAAAACGCAGGTGTCATCAGAAACATCACTAGATCTCGGTCTTATTAGCCAAGTGCTAAAACAGGTGTTTTATGTGTTTCCATCACGCCGCCTGTCTGTATCATATTGCTTTTTTAAATATACAGTATTATATCGACAAGGTTTTGAAAGAAGTCTCTTCAAGGCTCCATTTATTTGAATAAAAATACAGTAAAAGTCATTTTCTGAATTATTATTACAATTTAAAGTGACCATTTTCTATTTTTGAATATAATTTTAAAAAGCAATTTATTTCTGTGATCAAAGCAGAATTTTCAGCATTCAGACACCAGTGTCACATGATCCTTCAGAAATCATTCTAATACGCTGATTTGCTGCTCAAGAAACATTTATTATTATTAATGCTGAAAAATATTTTTGTGGAAACCATGCGATCGTTTTTTTCAGGATTTTTTAACAAATAAAACTTTCAAAAAAACTGAATTTATTTGAAATAGCAATCTTTTGTAACATCATAAATGTATTTACTTTTAATTTAATAGGTCCTGAATTTAATTTCAGTCAAAATGATAATCTTACAGTCACTGCAGCAGTGAACAGTATAAAAAATGCTATGAATGTTTTTTGAATGATGCGGCAAAAAATGCATTAAATGCCAGTCACCTTTATTTTTATATAGATTGTTTCAAAGCAACTTGCTTTAAATTAGCATGAATCAAACTCAGGTTCAAACATTTGAATTCAAAGTCACACTATAGTGCGATTCAAAGACACTGTTAAAACATCAGTCTTAACCTTGAAACTAGCAGAAAAATATTACCTTAATAAAATAACTGAGATTTTTACATCTGAAACATTGCATACCCACCTTAATGATTATAATAATATATAAATATGAATAGAATATGGCTCAATATTAATTCAACACATGGATTCTCGCAGCTGTTCGGTCCTTCCTCTCGTTGCTCCATCAGCAGATCTCACAGAACCTCCTTCACTTACCAGACTCCAAGCTTTTCAGAAATCACAGGCTAATTGCTTTACTCTTGTCACATTTGTAGTGAAACATGAGCAATTAGAGGATTCTGGCTCCCTTCTGCAGTAGTTTTATGCTGCATTACAGCTTCTGGCACAAGGAAAGGCTTAAATTTGTATGCTTGCTAACTGCTGCTCCTAGAAGCATTCACAGCCAGAGAGGATGCCAGTGGCTCTACTGAACGGAAAGAGCATTTCTGCCAGAAAAAAAAGCCCTTAAGTTTCTCCATACAGTTACATCAGCAGCAGCAGCACATCTGCTAAATAGAGACTCACAAAACAGGAAACTGCTGGGCGCTTTTTGAAACTCGATATTCATTTGTGAGCCTTTAAACATACTAAGCGATTCAACTAATAAACTCAGCTGAACTGTGTGCCTAAAGAAGTTGTCAAACTTATACACAAGTTTATACTATCACAAAAACTTCTAGCAACCACCCAGAATACCACAACAATCATATACCGTTTATATTACATTTATAAAAATGTAAAATGCTAATCTAAATTGAATGTTCTCTCCACCTTTTATATCCCAGAGTTCAGCAAACAATCAAACACATCTGTAATCTGATGTTTTGATGACGCAGACTGATATGAATGCCTGAGACATTCACTAAACTCATAACAACATAATATAAATGCAGAATATTATCAGTCATATTATCAGAAGAGAAACACTGAAGCTTAAATGCCAATAATAAACTTTCTCACATATTTTGTCAAATATATTACACACTGATCTCAAACAACAAGGTCCTGCATTCATTCAGACTGCAGACTCAGCCCACCAGGTTCAAACATTTGCATTTTTGACATGTGCACGAAAAGAAAACACCAAAGAAAAACATATGAGACTCTTTCTTTCTTTTCTTATTTGGATGCACAAAGATAAAAATAGTTCAAATCAACAGAAAAGCTACAAATGGTTCTTAAAGACAAATCAGCACAAAAAATAACAGTACATCACTTCTGCACCATGGGCAACAGGAAGTAGTCAGCAGAACTGATTAAATCTGACGTTAACAACACGCCCTGGGTGCGTTATCTCAGCATCTTCCGACAACTGTAAGAGAGCAGCTTAAAAACACTCGCTGAACACCCTGAGGCCATCCGTGCTTCACATGACAACAGACACAAGATTTCTCTTCTGCATTTTTCTTTTCTAACTTTCAGACTTGGTTTCTTTCATTTAACACTCTCTCTGTGACGGTGATTGGCAAATTCCGCTTCCAGACAGGCCGATTTGCAGTTTGGAAATACATCCCACCTTTTAATGTGTCAATCCGTATGATTGGAGACATGAAAAGTAGGACAGAGGAAGCATTTTTCTTTGCAGCATTAAAACCCTGCAAGCCGAAAGTTTATCTGTAAAGGAAAATAAGAAAAGTTTCTCTATTTACAGAAACAAAACCTTTCAAAATCTTCAGTCAAACTGCAAAAACAGGACCTAAAGGTGCCTGAGTATGAGAAGAAAACCTACATCTTTAAGAAAACGACAAACAGGAACAAACTCAAGATTCCAGAAGGGTTTTGTAATGTTTTATAAAGGTTGCTGGTCTGGTGTAAGGCATATGGTTTACACAATGCAGCAAACACAGACAGGATCGCAGAATTGAAAATAAAATTTACATTATATTGCGGAATGTCATGGAATTTAGTCAATTTTGGATGCATGTTCTACATATCTCCTTGTGAATGAATTATCATTTGATTATATTTTAAAATATTAATTACATTTTTATACATTTATATACACATTTATACCTTCATTAAACGAACATTGTTTTTAAAACTTAAATCTAATGCTGTCAAATGATTAATTTCGATTAATCACATCCAAAAACAAAAGTTTTTGTTTACATAATATATGCGTGTCTGCTGTGTATATTTATGATGTATATATCAATACACCCACATGTATATATTAAAAAAATATGTTTTTAATATATTTATATATAATATAAATTATATGAATATAAATATATACCGTATTTTCCGGACTATAAGTCGCACTTTTTTTTCATAGTTTGGCTTGTCCTGCGATTTATAGCCCAGTCCCTCCAGAAAAACGCGATTATGCGATCGCCTGATTTAATGATCGCATTTTTTCAAATCCGCCGCATAAATTGCCAATTTCAGGAAGCAAAATATGCAGAGGTAGCATGATTTCATAATAATAATCATTTTCATTGCAAAAAAGTCACATATATCTTAGCAGAAAGTTGAAAAATGTTGCATTTACTTCACACAAATAAATCGCCATTATTTCCCAATGGGAACCTTATGAAGTGACGTAATTGCGCGACGTGAATATCATCTGTGAAGCCCGCGGTGAAACCAGGGTGAAGGACGCAAATCATTCTCATCTAAATAAGCGCAAAAGACCGCCCGAAGCAGTTACCCGGTGTGTTACATGACAGTCGGGGCAAATTATTTTGAGAGAGGGATGAGGATGAGGATGGCGAATGATAGGCCAGTGTTAGAGGCTACGCAGTTAGTTTTCATTTTCACAGTGGACTGTTGTAGTTTCATTCAGAAGTTGATGCACCTCTACAGGTGTAAGATTGTACTTTTTTGTTACAGAATAGTACCAAAAACTTACAGTTGTAAGTATATTAGTAGAATGTAAAATAATTTACCTTGCAGCAAGAGATTGCACTTTGCAATTCCTGTAAAACAGCATTTGTACATCTGTGTGTATATTTTATTTGTATTCATTTTTACAGAAGTTGTTGAATATTCCTTTTGTAAAGCTAGAGAACTTTGACTCAATGTTCTGTAAGTTTGAGCCATGTGTTAATTAAGGTCTGAAATAAAACAGAATGAGAACTTAAATATTATGTGATTTATAGTATGCTTGCTTATCATAGGAAGTCATAAGAAATGACTCTTTACAGTAAGGTAGTAGCCTAGTGAGAACACAGGGTTTGGGGGGGGTCACCTTTTTTTCTCTTTTTCATCACACCGCAATTTTTGCAAGTTCCCGCAATTTCATCGCATAAGATTGCAAAAATATCCCGCATATTCCATCGCATTTTTTTAAGAAAACCTGCCGCAAAATCAAGGATTTTTACCCGCAACAATCACAAAAATAATCCGCGTTTTTCTGGAGGGACTGTATAGTCAGGTGCGACTTATTTATCAAAATTAATTTGACATGAACTGAGAGAAATGAACTAACAGAAAACATTACCATCTACAGCCGCGAGAGGGCCAAAAATACGGTACATGTAAATATTTTCACAATGTATATTATATGTGTCAGACTGGTGTTCCTGTTTTGATGTGTTTTTCTCCCCATGACCCAGTTTCTCCATCTCATTTTGATTAGTCATTTGGTTCAGATGTGTCTCATTAATTACCCTTGGTTAGTACAGTATTTAAAGTGTTGTCTGTTCCTTGTTTCCTTTGTCCAGTGTCGTCTATACTATGATCTACATGTGTTCCTGACTGCACGGTGTTAGGATTATTTAATACTAATATCTGTGACTCACCCTTGTCTCCACGTTTCTCGACTCTTCACCATAGCACCATGAAAGAACACTGGACCTAGCAACGTATTAACTATCCTGAGGATTTAATCTATAACATCCAGCAGGATGGATGGCCTTTGGAACGATATGTGGAGGAGTTTCTGACGTTTGTAAATCTGGTGAGTTGGAGTGAGCACATGGTTAATGCCTGCTTCCAAAAGGGACTCGATGATGATTATTTGTTTTGATTACTGTCTCATGATGATTGTTATAAAACCATAGCAGATTTTATTAATTATGTCATCTACCAGCAGCCTCCACATACCATTCCAAAGAGCCTGCACTCCCTCCGTTTCACCCACGCTTCCCCGAGTTCGCATTCTGTCCTCAGCCTAGATACAGCGGTCGCTCCACTCTCAAGCCCCTGACCGCTCCACTCCAAAGCCCAGAGAGGGCTTCTGTTCCTAAGTCCAGCCCAGAGAGGGCTTCTGTTCCTAAGTCCAGCCCAAAGTCCAGCCCAGAGAGGGCTACTGTTCCTAAGTCCAGCCCAAAGTCCAGCCCAGAGAGGGCTTCTGTTCCTAAGTCCAGCCCAGAGAGGGCTTCTGTTCCTAAGTCCAGCCCAAACTCCAGCCCAGAGAGGGCTTCTGTTCCTAAGTCCAGCCCAGTGAGGGCTTCTGTTCCTAAGTCCAGCCCAAAGTCCAGCCCAGAGAGGGCTTCTGTTCCTAAGTCCAGCCCAGAGAGGGCTTCTGTTCCTAAGTCCAGCCCAGAGAGGGCTTCTGTTCCTAAGTCCAGCCCAGAGAGGGCTTCTGTTCCTAAGTCCAGCCCAGAGAGGGCTTCTGTTCCTAAGTCCAGCCCAAAGTCCAGACTAGAGAGGGCTTCTGTTCCTAAGTCCAGCCCAGAGAGGGCTTCTGTTCCTAAGTCCAGCCAAGAGAGGGCTTCTGTTCCTAAGTCCAGCCCAGAGAGGGCTTCTGTTCCTAAGTCCAGCCAAGAGAGGGCTTCTGTTCCTAAGTCCAGCCCAAAGTCCAGACTAGAGAGGGCTTCTGTTCCTAAGTCCAGCCCAGAGAGGGCTTCAGTTCCTAAGTCCAGCCCAGAGAGGGCTGTTGTTCCCGAGTCTGGACTAAGGAGGGCCTCAGATCCCAAGTCAAGAACAGGAGAGTCTCCTGTTCCCACGTCAAGCCCAGAGAGGGTTGCTGCTTCCGCATCCAGCCTCAGATCCCGAGTCTAGCCCAGAGAGTTCTGCTGCTACGAAATTCAAGCCCAGAGATGGCTCCTGTTCCCATGTCTAGCCCAGAGAGGGCTGTTCTTCTAACATCCGGCCCAGGGAGGGCCTCAGATCCCGAGTCTAGCCCAGAGAGTTCTCCTGTTCCTGAGTTTTGCCCAGAGAGGGCTCCTGTTCCTGAGTTTAGCCCAGAGAAAGCTCCTGTTTCTGAGTTTAGCCCAGAGAGGGCTCGTGTTCTTGAGTTTAACCCAGAGAGGGCTCCTGTTCCTGAGTTTAACCCAGAGAGGGCTCCTGTTCGTGAGTTTAGCACAGAGAGGGCTCCTGTTCCTGAGTTTAACCCAGAGAGGGCTCCTGTTCCTGAGTTTAACCCAGAGAGGGCTCCTGTTCCTGAGTTTAACCCAGAGAGGGCTCCTGTTTCTGAGTTTAGCCCAGAGAGGGCTCCTGTTGTTGAGTTTAACCCAGAGAGGGCTCCTGTTCCTGAGTTTAGCCCAGAGAGGGCTCCTGTTTCTGAGTTTAGCCCAAAGTAGGCTTCTGTTGCCGAGTGTAGCCCAGAGTCTGCTACTGCTCCCGAGGGCAGCACAGGGAGGTCTTCTGTTTCTAAATGCAGCCCGGAGTGAATTCCTGAGCCCAGCCCAGTGCCCGTGCCAGCCAGGGCACAGGGCAGATCTCCAGCTGTAGTGGCCGGTCCAAGTGCTGAAGCCAAAGGCCATAGAAACCGCCCAGCCATGGCCCCCTGAGGTGCCTGCTCCACCATGGTTCCTGGAACCACCCAGGAGGTAATGCCAGACTGGTGGTTCCTGTTTTGTTGTGTGTTTTTTTTTACCCCATGTGTTTCTCGTGACCCAGTTTCTCTCTCTCGTTTTGATTCATCATTTAATTAGCTCAGGTGTGTCCCGTTAATTTCCCTAATTTAGTTCAGTTTTTAAAGTGTTGTCTGTTCCTTCTTTCCTTTTTGTCCATTGTCGTCTACACTAAGGTCTTTTTTCCAGTTTTTAAAATGAGTTGTTAATTTGTTCATAGACTTGTCAACAGTCAACTACATTAAAAAAATAACCTTAAAAAAAACTTAACCTTAAGTGAAAATTGGGAATGTTGAACTTAATGAAACTAAGTTTTAAGCAATCAAATTACTAATAAAAAGCTAAATAAAAATATAACTAATAAAAACAACAAAAACACATAATAAAATTACTAAAAATTAAAATTAAATAAAAATGTAAAAAATAAAATTGAGAGAAAACTAAAAGAAAAACAGGTCTGTCTTTCGGTAAATTGGCTCATTTGCTACTTGAACTGGTAAGACACAAAAGCTCCATATGGAATTATGGGTATTCAACATTACACTACTTTCCAGAAACACTTCAACGCAGCAGCTGGTGAAGACATCAAAGAAAAAGTCAGGCAATATCTCAGCAAAAAAATCTGCGAATATTTACATGAAACTGCCTAAAATCAGCACAGCAGCAACACAGCCTCATTTTTCACAGCTACATTTCCTTAACATGCTTAAAATGAACCAAGCTCTGTCAATACAACAGATTTTAACATGAAGCATCTATATTTCAAAGACGAAGAGGAATTCAGGGAGAATTCTGGGACAAAATGGTCTTGTGTCCTCATTAAATATCTTCTAAGTACATTTTGGCCCTATGTCACATTTGATTTCAGTATAAAATCATTGAAACTCATCGCAGAAGAGATGACAGAACTGCTCACTGTGACCCAGACGTTTGATTGACAGCTCCATTCACCAGGATGTCACACCCTCTGTTATGACATCAGAAGCAGCGACAATGACTGAAAATCAATGGCAAGAGCGTCTCTACGGCAACCAGCGGTCTGGCTCATGTTCTTACAGAGGCAAAGATGATACTGGGCCATGCTCTCTCTCTCTCTCTCTCTCTCTCTCTCTCTCTCTCTCTCTCTCTCTCTCTCTCTCTCACACACACACACACACACACACACGCACACACACACACACTCCACAAAGCATACAGCTTTGATCCTATTGAGCATTTTAACAGAGCTTCAATGCAATCATATTTGTTTGATTCAGGGCAGAAAAACATGACTTTGATAACAGAAACAAACATACTGTCTGGTTGAAATTCATTTAAAAGATGTCTACTGATCACTCAGAAAACAAAAGTACAAATGTGAAGTACAAAATCTGTCAATGTGGCAAAACACATTTGCACCTTATACAGTGTTATTTTAATATCATTAACATAATACTTTTATTAATAATGTGAATTTGTTTTTACATTTTGTTGTGTCTGTTATTTTTATTAAAAATAATTAGCTTTTATGTCTATATAGTTTTACAAATGTATATATATATATATATATATATATATATATATATATAATGTTTCTATTAAAATACATTTTTATTTCCGTTCAGATTTATTTTTTCAGATTTATTAATGACAATATTTTTAGTGCTTTTAATTGTGGTTCATGATAACAACCCTGAATATAACAGGGTCATGGCACTTTCATCACAGGCTGTGATGTCTTTGTATTTTCCCCTTTACACCTTACAAAATCACAGTACTGACACGGTAACATCATGATGACTAAACAGAAGCAAAAACGGTAATCCAGGTAAAAGGGATCAGAAGTACAAGAATAGACCAAAAAAACGGACTGATCTCTGACTACACACATCCCCTGTTCCAAGAAACCAGTCCAAAACAAAGAAAACAACAAAAGCAGAGCAAGACAGTGTTCTGAGCAACAAGCTGAAACCAGGACTGAAAAAGGCTTGTTAGCGAGACCTTTGAGACACCTTGAGTCCCGAGTGAATTGTGCTCTGTGAAGAGGTCAGCCAACACAGAGAGGTAACTAAATGACTCCTTGAAGGATGAAGGTGTTGCTGAAAACATCAGGCTTTCTGGAGACCACACATGCTTTCTAAATAAAGTCCCTCCCTGGCACTTTCCACAAATAGGGTAAAAAACGAAGTCCCACGACGTTCTTAAAATTCTTTAGAGAGAAATTTAGTGGATATTTTGTTACATTAACTGTTATCTAACATTACATTAATATAGAATTATATGAATATATAACTTGACTGGCTTACACACACACACACACACACATAAAAGCTAAGCCACTGAAACAAAAATCTCAGTTTGAACATTGTTTATAACAAATTGCATTTCTGAATTTCTGTTGAAATTGTGTATTGTAAAAAAAAACACAAAAAAGCACAAGACAACTATACATATCAAATTGACCAGGCTTCCAACAATTATACTCAACAATTAGTTATTATTTTGACAATTTCACAATTTCATGTTTCACAAACTATAAATATTGCCTAACACTAAATGTATTGTTCTACCTTATAAAATATTTTATTGTTATTATTAAGCCAATCAGAATTAGACATATTTAACAGTTTCCAACATTTGCATTCAACAGTTACCGCTCTGGAATATTCCATAAAATTGAGACACCCAATAAGTAATATAATAATATTAAGTAAATAATCTTTACATTTTCAAATTGTAGTGTTGAAACCATTAAAAACATTTTTGTTCATCAAAACGAAGCATAAAATTTATAAAATTTAAAACTAAAAACATTAGTAATGATAACTAACTAATGAATTAGTTAACGTAGGAGTACTAAATTTACTTAATTTTTTTTTTTTAAATAAAAGCTAAATAGAATAATTAAAGATGTAATAATGGCATAAGCACATACAATTATGATACGTTTGAAATAAAATTCAAATCAACTTAAAATAAAAAAAAACTATATAATAATAAAATAATATAATAGTATACTAAAATACCTGTGACTCATTCTGTCTTTCTTGATGTTTAAGTGATTGCTTTAACTCCAGTATTGCTGAAAAGTACCCTATTCATGGAAAGTGTGTCCTGCTCTTCTGCAGTGAGTTATTACACAAGAGATCCATAAGAAACAAACAGCTGCATGTGTAATGTGATACAGGGTCATGAAAGCCCTTATTTCAGAGAGGGTTGTTCCGCCTCAGTATTGAAAACCTGAAGAAATAGAGGTGGGATGGTAGAGAGAGTAACAAGCCTCTGTAGTCCACTTTAGAGAAAGAGATGAGAAGAGAAGGCAGAGCAGCACTGCCAGCAGAATTCAGACAGAAATATTTCTAAATATCTTAGCACTGTCTCTTATTCACACTATAAGCATGATGTCTTGAGCAGCATTAAATCACCATCATTCCTCACTCTTTCTTCTAGGCCTTCCAGCAGCGGTCAAACCTGTTAACCAGCAGAAATAGATGCCTGATTGATGTCCAGACGACTGTAATTTGGGTTAGTTGGCCATGTCACACCGGTTTACAGCTGAGAGGCCTGCAGTGATTGGACAGAAGGGAGTCTGACAGAGCAGGACTGCCATCTGCTGGAGATTTGAGTCAGGACACAAGTCATTTAATGCAGGTCATATGAGAAAACTTGAGCAGGAAGGCCTGAAACTTGTTTACAGGATTTATTTTCTCTTAGCAGATGCAGAACTATGGATTCTGCCTTTTTGTCATGATATGCTTGTACAAATATCACTGAGAACCTCTAACATCTCACACATGAATCAATGGTTCTGATTGACATATGGCTCGACCTACATCATGAATTCATAAACACTATAGAAGCCATCAACAAACGGTCGAGTCATTTCCGTTCATAGCATCCTCATCCAAATACTTACGGTTCACTGAGAGATGGCAGTCAATAACAAACATCAGTGTTTTCTTCCTGCACAAATTCTTTCAAAAAGTCACAAAGCTTAATAACTCAAAATATTTAATGAAATAAAGAATTAGCTACATGCAGCAGCAGTGTCCCGTTTTTTTGCATGCAACACTAATTTTGGTTCATTTTTTTCACGTCATTTCATATTAATTTAAGATACATTCCAATAATCTATAGCATAAAATCTAATATTAAATTAAATATTTAATTTAAAAAAAATGAATAACTGTTATTATTATTATTAAATATTTATTATTATTATGATTATTATTGTGGTTAAATATTTGTCAGAAATCATTAGAATCAGTTATTTAAATTTATATTATCATATATGCATATTATTAAATATTTTTACATATTTAGCAGTGTCCCACATTTTGTATAGAACACTTGGTTTTTGCTCTATTTAAAATAACGCCATTATTTTAACATAAATTGTTTAAAATAAACTGAATTATTTTGCAGCATAAAAATCTATATCAATTAAAACTTTAGAAAATAATATATATTTTTTTTTAATAATTAATTTGAAAATATTTTGTATGCAACACTTTTTTTTTAATAACGCCGTTATTTTTTATATCAATTGTTGAACATACATGTAATTATTTTGCAGCATAAAAATACATATAAAATTAAATATTAGAAAATATTTTGACTTAATAATAATTGTAATAATTAAATTTACATTTAAATTAAATTTATGCATTCAGCAGATGCTTTTATCCAAAGCGACCTACAGTGCATTCAGGCTAACATTTTTTTTTACCTAACAATATATTTAGCAAAAACAAATATCAAATTAAACATTATAATATAGTATTATAATAAGTATTATTATTATTATACTTATGATTAAATATTTAACTTAATTAGAA